>NC_142691.1:9401439-9704469 GCF_056320005.1 Nelumbo lutea | reverse complement strand
CCACCCCACCCAATCCCCAATTTATAGAACCTCATTTGTGCACTTTGATACTCAATTTTTGCTTTGACCTATAACAATATCTGGAAAGACTGGAACCATCCAATTTTAAATGTAGAAACTAATATCCAAGCACTGGTTCAAGCAATTGGAGTATCATCTTGTGGTTTATGCACGTTTTAATAGATGGAAATCTTAACCAACGACAGAAAGACTAGCACAATAAATTGAAATCCTTGAAAGTAGAGAACCTACCATAGTCAAGCTTGTAGAAATTGAGATATAATATATGGGTTGTCACAAATGCAATCAATGGAGCAGAAACCATGACTCTAGCAGCCTCAGCCCTCACATTGAAAGTCCGTAGTATGGCCAGAATAAGAGTATATCCAAGTAATGCCACAGCAGATGAGTAGTCTAGCTTCTCTGTTAGATCTACATCACTGTAAATTTTATGGAAAAACACCATGCAACCAAAAAAGAGAAAGTTATCTGATGTGGTCCTATTAGACAAGTAAAACAGAAACATATAGTAAAGGGAAAATTATCTTACTGTGGCAATTTCTATGAAAAGAAATATATGGTTTGGCATCTAGAAAAGCTGAAAGGAAGTATTGTCAATCAGAAGGACATTGTCAGACCAAGTTGTACATAGAGAGTTTGCACTAGGACAATCTAGAATCCGGCCCTTCTTTCTCATTTGTCTTAAATAAAACTAAGAAATAACAAATAAAGGTGAAAACCAATCAACTCACCGACTATGAAATACAGCACTCCAAAACCACGAGTTCATTGCCAAGAACCCATAAATATGCCACAAGCCGGTGTACTCATAATAGGTCTTCCTACTTTGAGACCTTAGAGGCAACTTGTAGTACAGAAGGATGAGAAAGGATAGCCAGCCATGAAAATGCATAGCAAGATTGAAGAAAGAGAATACAACTGAAACAGGCTCCTGAAAAATGGGTAAGTTAATGGTTTCTATTTCTTAGGTGAGAAACACAAAATATGAAATAACTCAATGACTTATTAAACCAAACCTGAATCCCAAAAATACGCCTGAAGGGCCACTTTCCATGATATTTAACAGGTCTTGCACCAAGTACTTCTCGTTCTTTCTCTCTCTCAACCATGCAGTGATATCTACAGTCGCTTTGACAATCCCATTGTTTCCAACGCAGGTAAAGTGGTTCTTGCATGCTCCATTGGCCAGTGATGGAGATACCACCAGAAGAGGAATTACAACTTGCAAAACATGCATCTCCAATGCATCCAGACTTCTTGCACTGATCCACACAAGTCCTGGCATCACAAATAAATATAATGATATGGTAGTGCACAAAACATGAAGTTACAAACCCAAAAGTAATATAAAGATCCTAAAGAAATTAGCTGGTATGAGCATCAAAGTGTTCCTTAAGTTTTGAGCCTATGAATCTTCCGTTTTTTCTGATTTCTTTTTCTAATTTAAGTCATAGGGGTAAAAACCAAGTTTTTTCCTTTCCTTTTACAGTTTTACTATATTTATTCTTCAATCTAGGACAAAACAAGGGCTCAGTCCTTATCTTTTCTGAATTTTCTGTTCTTTCTTCTTTTCTTCTTATGAATATGTTAATTTTCTATGTTTTGATATGAGGTTTTCATTTATTTGGTGAAACATATTTCTAATTATTAGTGAAAGATGATTGCTGGTTGATATGAAACTTGGGAAATTACCCTAGGAATCTTTGTTGTTTCAAAAAAACCCATCACCTAGGTGACAAGACACCCCCCTCTTGCCTAGCTGCACCTTGGCACCTTGACAACTATGATTAGGCCAACAGGCTAGAAGTTGAAGTATTTTTCAGTTAATTGGTGTGGAGTGACAATTTCATAATTATGGTGAAACAGTAACCAGAGCCACCCTAATTACCTCTTCTTGACAGTGTAGCCGGCCAGAGATAGGTGGAAGAGGAGAGGAGAGAAGAGAAGAGAAGAGAAGAGAGGAGAGAAGAGAGAAGATTTGCAATGTAACACTACTGGCGGCGCCAGTGTTTATTTTACTATATATAGGGCGACAGAAATAACAAGGGAAAAACCCTTGTGCCCCCAAGTACAATAACAGACATAACAGAAATAAAAAACACTTTAATTAGACAAACAGGCCCTAACAACTGCAACTATGTTATTTAAAAATTATTCCAACACTCCCCCTCAAGTTGGAGCATAGATGTCAATCATGCCCAACTTGTCACACAAATCTTTGTGCCGTACATGATGAAGACCTTTGGTGAAGATATCTGCAAGTTGCTCTTCCGAGTTGACATACGGTGTGCACACTTCTCCACTTTTAAGTTTCTCTCTGATAAAATGCTTGTCCACTTCAATGTGTTTCATCCTATCATGCAGAACTGGATTAGCAGCAATATTGATGGCTGCTTTATTGTCATAGTAGAGTGACGTAGGATTGCTTACTGCGAAACCCAGTTCACCTAACAGATTTCTTATCCACATGATTTCCGCAACCCCATGAGCCATCGCTCTATACTCTGCTTCAGCACTGGATCTAGCCACCACACTTTGTTTTTTGCTTCTCCATGTGACAAGGTTTCCTCCCAGAAAGGCATAATAACCACTGGTAGACTTTCGGTCATTGACTACTGCCCAATCTGCATCAGTATATACTTCCACTTTTAAGTGACTGTGTTTCTGGAACAACAAACCAGCTCCAGGAAACTTCTTGAGATATCTCAAGATCCTCTCTGCAGCCTCAAAGTGAGTTGTCATCGGGTTGTGCATGAATTGACTAAGGACACCCACTACATAGGCAATATCAGGCCTGGTCATAGACAAATACAGAAGTCTCCCCACGAGTCTCTGGAACATCTTTACATCTTTCAAAAACTCTCCCTGACTGTCTCCCAGATGGTGATTAGGTTCAATAGGTGAATCAGATGGTTTTGCCCCCAACATGCCTGTATCTTCTAGTAGATCTAGTACATACTTCCATTGGGAAATAAAGATGCCCTTGTGAGAGCGGGCAACTTCAATTCCAAGAAAGTATCGTAAGGGGCCTAGATCCTTCACCTCAAATTTAGTGGCTAAGAATTTTTTTAGGCTCTAGATTTCAGCCTCCCAATCTCCTGTGATCACTATGTCATCCACATACACAATAAGAGTTGCAATTTTACCTTCACCTCTTTTTACAAACAAGGTATGATCTGACTGGCATTGTTTGAATCCCATTTGTTGGACTGCTACATGGAACTTACTAAACCAAGCCCAAGGTGATTGTTTCAATCCATATAGGGACTTTTTCAACCTACACACCTTTTGTTCACTGCCTTTGGCACAGAACCCTGGGGGTTGGGTCATGTACACCTCCTCTTCCAAGTCACCATTCAAGAAGGCATTCTTGATGTCCAATTGGTGAAGATCCCAGTCAAGATTTGCTGCCAAGGAAGGGAGAATCCGGATGGAGTTCATCTTCGCTACAAGAGCGAAAGTCTCTGCATAGTCCACTCCATATACCTGTGTGAAGCCTCTTGCTACCAGTCTAGCCTTGTACCTTTCAACAGTTCTATCAGCTTTGTGTTTCACTGTGAACACCCACTTGCACCCCACTGGTTCCTTCCCCTCGGGAAGATCTACCAACTCCCATGTACCATTTTTGTGTAAGGCATCAATTTCTTCCTGCATTGCATCTGTCCATTCAGGTTTTGACAAAGCTTCTGCCACGGTCTTAGGGATGGGAACACTATCCACAGAGGAGAGGAAGACATGGTATGAAGGTGCTCATAGGACACAAAGTTAGAGATAGGATGATCAGTGATACAAGATCTAACACCCTTTCTCTTAGAAATAGGAATATTAAGATCATTGGGGACATGTGAATCAACATTTAAAGGAGCAATGGGAGCAAGTGTACCTGGCTGATGAGACGGATCTGCCTCGGGTGAATCCGATGATGTTGGTTGCATAGTGTCCGGCTCCACAGCTCTTGAACTCTACTGGCTCTTATGGCGACGATGGAAAACCCGGAACGGAGGAGGATCGGGTAAAGGAGGTAGTTGAATCTAAATCGTCGCCTGTTTCTCCTCAACCCTACTCTCCCCTTAAGGAGAAACCGAGAAGAACAGTTGACTCTCAAAGAATGAGACATCAATGGAAACATAGTACTTGCGGGCAATGGGATCATAGCATACCCCTTTTGAGATGAGGGGTAACCAAGAAAAACACAAGGAATAGCCCGATGGTCAAGTTTACCACGAGTAGGTGATAGGTTGTGGGCAAAACAACGACACCCAAAAACACGCATCGGAATGGTGGACAACGGGGCTGTAGGGAACAGGAGCTGATGTGGGGCCTTATACTCTAGTAGCCGAGAGAGCATGCGAGTGATGATATATGTCGCACACAGTACTGCATCCATCCAGAACTGTTTTGGCACATTCATATGAATCAGCAAGCCACGAGAAACTTCGAGAAGGTAACGATTTTTTCGTTCAGCCACACCATTTTGTTGGGGTGTCCTGGCACAACAGCTTCGCTGAAGTGACCCACTCGAAGCAAAGAATTTCGTGAGATCACTATGGAAATATTCCTTTGCATTGTCCGACTGGAAAATATGAATTTTCGTTTGGAACTGAGTGAGCACCATGCGTTGAAAATCTTTCACAATTTGTGGCACTTCATCTCGAGATCGCATAGGGTAAACCCAAGTGTATCGAGAATAATCATCAATCAAAGTAACAAAATACTTATAGCCAACCGCAGTAGGTAGAGTAACAGGGCCCCAAACATCAGAATAAACAATATGAAATGGAAATTCAGATCTTTTATTTCATAAAGGTAAAGAACTTCTACAATGCTTACTCAACTGACAAGTTTGACACTGTAACTGACTCACTGACAATGACTCAAACAACTTTGGGAACATAACTTTTAACGACTCAAAAGAAATGTGACCTAAACGACTATGCCATAAATAGGCTTGACTCTCACTTGACGAACTCGTGGACTCTGCCGCCACTACACCAGCATTATTCTCCAACACGTAGAGACCATCCACCATGCTTCCTCTACCAGTTGTCTTCCTCGATGTCAAATCCTGAAACACACATGAAGACGGAAAATATGTGACTGAGCAATTCAAAGAGTGAGTAATACTACTAATGGACAACAAATTAATAGGTAATTTCGGAACATGCAGGACATTAGGAAGAGTAAGGCCAAGTGGGAGAGATATGGTGCCTCGGCCAGCTATGGTAGAAAAAGAACCATCAGCCAGTCTTACCTTATCTCTCCCAGAGAGAAGGTTATATGTTTGGAACAAATTTGACTTATCGGTCATGTGATTTGAGGCTCCGGAGTCAATAATCCAAGGTGAATCAGTAGTATCAGATGACACATGGAAGGTTGTGGCATTACCTAATGTAGACGCAAATGAGGTAGGAGTAGGCCCAGAATCCACCTGGCGGAGAGTCCTACCATACAATTCCAAATGTTCACGGAAGGAGTTGATAATATCTTCCTTAGGGTCAGAACCGGGATGTCTCTCCTGAGTTACGGAAGGACTAGTCTCTGTCGATGCCAAATTAGCTGAGTTATACCTTTTTTGATTCTGCTGGCCTGGTTTCTTGCCCTAATCCGGTGCTGACTTCTTACCCAAATCCTGTGCCCATTTAGGTTTTCCATGGAGATACCAGCATGTATCTTTAGTGTGTCGTGTCTTCTGGCAGTGAGTGCATCAAAGCTTGCTTTTATCTTCTGTTTTTTTTCTGAGTGTCACCCCTTTTAAAGCCACCTCCGACATTTGTATCTGAATTTCCCCGGACCGCTAAGGCAACTGACTCCCCTTCTACACCATTCATCACATTTCTTCTGCTTTCTTCTGACTGCACCAAGGCATACACCTCCTGGACTGATGGCAAGTCTTTACTACCCAAGATTTATACCCTGATGGACTCATGACTGATTCAGCCCTAGGAGAAAAGCGAACACGCGTTGCTGTGATACAAGTGACTTATAAGCCTTTACATCTTCATCACACTTCCAATTCACATTCTGATAGTGATCAAGTTCTTTCCATATTGATGTCAAATCAGAATAGTACATCGAGAGACTCCTCTCCCCCTGCTTGCAAGTAGAAGATTCAGCTTGTAGTTGATATATCTTGGCATAATGTCTCTGTTCTGAATAAGTGGACTTCGCTTGTTCCCATATCTCACAAGCAGTTTTAGCCCACATAAAGGTCTTCCTTACTTGTGGCAGCATTGAAACCAAGAGCCAAGACATCACCATACTGTTCTCTTGGTTCCACCTATCATGCTCAACACTTCCATACTTCGGTTCCTTTACACTCCCATTGATGTATCCTATTCGCCCCCTAGCAGTGATGTAGAGTTTTATCCCCCTAGACCACTCAAGGTAATTCAGACCATCAAAGGAAATGACAGCCATGGGAAAGCTCATATCCATTCCCCCACTCACTCCATTGTGGCTCCCTGAGATCTCTGAAGTAGCAAAATTCTCAATCGACATGGTCAAGCAGTTAATCAGTCCCCCACACCGGACTTAGGACCCCTCCTTACCCACAAAGCAATGCTCCACTCAGTTCACACCCACACACTCGGGTTTACCAACCAGATTGAGCACAAACAGTACCAAATTCTGGACAAAACTGAGGTAATATTCGGCAGTTTCAGACCTGTATAGTTTTATCAGTCCCCACCTACCAGAATTCCAGAATGGCTAACAGCCACTAATCAGCAGGAGAGATCCTTCTTGCTTATAGTCAACTCAAACCATTGAGAAGACAGGTCAGCATTGACCTACAGTTGTCTTAACACATGAACAGGATCACACAATCCAAGAAAACTAGGGTTACATAGGTTCGACAGCATTCAGCCACCCTAGATTCATAGGGTTTTCACTCGGCACATGACCAAGGAAAGTGAAGAAGAGAAAAAATAGGGAGAATTGTACCAGTCGTAGCTATTCTGTAGTCCAGAATCAGATTTCCTTTCTGCTAGTCTGTTCGATCTATTCTTTGGGTTGATCGATCTTCTCTTGACAGTAGGGTTGATCGACCTGCTCTCTTTTAATCAGCATTCCCACTCTGATACCATCTTGATAGTGTAGCCGGCCAGAGATAGGTGGAAGAGGAGAGAAGAGAAGAGAAGAGAAGAGAGGAGAGAAGAGAGATGGGAAAAGACCCTTGTGCCCCTGAGTACAATAACAGACATAACAAAAATAAAAAAACGAAATAAAAAAACACTTTAATTAGACAAACATGCCCTAACAACTGCAACTAAGTTACTTTAACATTATTCCAACACCTCTCTCTCTCTCTCTCTCTCTCTCTCTCTCTCTCTCTCTATATATATATATATATATATTCTTCTAAGCAGCTTGAAATGATCTTCCTTAATCTCCATGGAGGGGTTCTAAATATTGATTGAAGCACTAATTCCATTGATTAGACATCAATTTCTTTAATCATATATGTCTTCAACCTCCAAGCAAGTTTCTTCTACCATACAACCTTTACTCAATTTCTAAAAAAACCTAGACTAGAAATTCTCTCTCTAGAAAATGGAAATCATCAACTCAAAAACCCTAGAAAAACCCATCAAAGTGCCTCTTTATACCATCCTTCCCTATATCTCACCCAAGGTTCAAAATATCGATACAGACTGATACGCCGATAGGGGCATATTGGCTTGTATCGAGGCTCGTTTCTCTATTTTTTTAGGGTTTTTTTTTCAATCAGGTTCAGAAGGGTCGGTTTAAGGCTTGTCTACCCCCTGAACCATGGTCTGACCCGAAACACCCACTATAGGGGCATATTGCATTCATCCTTGCCCTTAACTTGTCATGAAGACAGCAAGTCAAATTATAAGTCTCAGTTTAGATTTGAAAGAAGGTGTGGAGGTCCTACCCCCTTTAGATTTGAAAATATGTGGTTACTGCATCCGGGGTTGACTAACAAAGTGAGGAAGTGGTGGCATGAGTTTAACCAGTCAGTGGAGTGGGAGGGGATAAAATTCCATAGGAAACTACAATTCTTGAAAACAAGAATTAAGGAGTGGAACTTGATGGAGTTCGGGAGGACAGAAGAAAGAAAGGGAGAATTGATGAAGAAGATTGAAAGCCTTGACCTTAAAGAGGAAAGGGGAGAATATGGAGAGGAAGACAATGATCTCAGGAGAGAATTGAGAAGACAGTTAGAGGATTGCTTGCACAAGGAGGAAATTAGCTGGAGGCAAAAATCTTGGGGTAAATGACTGCAAGAGGGAGATAGAAACACTAGGTATTTCCACTCTCTAGCAGATGGCAGGAGAAGGAAGAACTTTATCTCCAAATTGGTAGTAGATGGAGTTGAGTTAGTACAGCAAGAAGAGACTGCTAGGGCCTGTGTGGAGCATTTCAAATCTATTCTAAGAAGGCCTGTGAGTAGAAGAGTGTGGGTAGAAGGATTGGATTGGCCAGATGTAGGGGTGGAGAATAGGAGAATGATGGAAAGAAGATTTAATATAGAAGAGATCAAGGAGGCTGTATTTTCTATGGATAGAACAAAAGCTCCAGGGTCGGATGGGTTTACAATGGCTTTTTATCAGGATTGTTGGGATATTTTGAAAGATGATCTCTTGCGGGTGTTTAAGGAGTTTTTCAGGAGAGGAATTGTCAATCCGGGTGTGAACTCTACATTTATAGCCTTAATTCCAAAAAAGAAAGATGCATCCCACCTGAAGGATTTTAGGCCAATTAGCTTGGTTAATAGCTTGTATAAGATCATTGCAAAAGTGTTGTCTTTGAGGCCGAAAAAGGTATTGCCAGATATCATTGCACACTATCAAGGAGCTTTTGTGAGTGGAAGACAAATTACTGATCAGATTTTAATTGCTAATGAGAGTGTGGAGAACTTTAAGAGGGATAAGAAGAAGGGAGTGGTCTGTAAGTTGGACTTGGAAAAGGATTATGACTTGGTGGACTGGGATTTCTTGAGGAAAGTTTTGACTAAATTTGGGTTTGGGGCTAGATGGTGTAAGTGGATCATGGGTTGTGTTCGGAATTGTCATTATTCAGTGCTAGTGAATGGGACAATGGTAGATTTTTTTCCAGCCAGTAGGGGTATAAGACAAGGAGACCCCCTTTCTCCTTTCTTGTTCATTCTAATTGCGAAGGTTTTGGGGAAACTGATTCATAGAGCAGATTCTAGGGGGCTCATTAAAGGCTGGAGAGTTGGGAGGGTGGAAACCCCCCTCACTCACTTACAGTTTGCTGATGACACGATTCTGTTTTGTAAAGGCGGTAATGTGAGCTTTATCATGAACTTGAAGTCAATGATACAACTGTTTGAGCAAATGTCCAACTTGAAGGTTGACCTTGGGAAAAGCTGTGTAGTGGGGGTGAATTTGGAGGAGGGAGAGTGTGAAGTTTCGGGGTGGCCTTTGAACTACTTAGGGTTGCATTAGGTGATAATCCTATGAGAGAGAGCTTTTGGAACCCGATGGTGGAAAGGTTTAAAAAAAGACTGGTATCCTGGAAAAAAGAACTACCTCTCTCTTGGTGGGAGAATTACACTAATTAAGGCCACGTTTGCTAACTTACCCATCTTTTTCCAGTCGGTGTTTAAAATCCCAATGAAGGTTGCTAACAGATTGGAGAAGCTAATGAGAGATTTCCTGTGGGAGCCGGGAGAGGAGAAGAGGGATCATAGAGTTAGTTGGAAGATAGTGTGTAGGAGTAAGACTTGTGGTGGTTTGGGGCTTGGGAGTATTAAGAAAAGGAATATGATTCTATTGGGAAAGTGGTTGTGGAGGTTCCCTATGGAGAAGGAGAAGCTATGGACTAGAATAGTGGCAAGTATACATGGGCTGGAGCACAATGGATGGGACGCTAAAATCAGAGCTAGGACCACAAGCAATTCTCCTTGAAAAGCCATTCATGACTTGCTACCAGTTTTCTCCCCTAAATATCAAGTATGATTTGAATTCCGATAACTCCATAAAATTTTGGGAACAAACCTGGGTGGGGAGTGCCCCTCTAAAGGATCAGTTTCCTTCTTTGTATGCTCTTTCTGATTTGAAAAATGAGCCAATCTAGTTTTTCACCACCCCGTCCTCTTCCACTTCTGGGATTGGGTGGACCTTGGGTCTAAGAAGGGATTTGAGGGACTCAGACTTCGACGGTATTTCGAGCCTTATTGCACTTCTTGATAATGTTGTCTTAGACCCCACTAGGGCGGATTCTAGAATTTGGACACCTACCCCCAATGGCATCTTTTCTTGTGCTTCTTTCTTCAAAGTCTTAAGTCAGTCCACCAGTCTTACTTTCCCCCTTTCCCTATTGATGAGGTTTGGTGCAGAGCAATACCTCCTAGGGTTGGTAGTTTTTGTTGGGAAGCCTATCTGGAAAGAATCAACACTGGTGATCTACTCCAAAATAAGAGACACAATACTTTCTTGTCACCCCAGTGGTGTGTTCTTTGTAAAGCGGATGGGGAGACTGGTTTTCACCTACTGATGTCTTGCCATTTTGTGAGGTCAATTTGGGATTGGGCTTTCTCCCTATTTGGATGTAGTTGGAATCCTCCATCAAACTTGCAGGGCCTTTTTTCCCCTTCTTTTTTCAGGTGGCGGATAAAAAGGGGAAGGACTATGTGGAGGGGACTAAGGGCTGCAGTATGTTGGACACTTTGGGAAGAAAGAAACTCCAGGATATTCTCAGAAACTGAAAGAGGAGCAACAGATCTGAGGGCTATCATACATATTAGGGCGATACAGTGGCTGAAATCTTTGGAGCAATTCACAGATTACACTGTGGATGACATGTTGAGGAAGTGGGGTGAAATTGCAAATTGCACACAGACCAAGTCAGTAATGAGTGTGGCTTGGACCCCTCCACATGGTGGATTCTTGAAATCAAACTTTGATGGGTGTAGTAGGGGAAATCCGGGACAATCGGGGATTGAGGGTGTTTTTGGGGATGAAAATGGGGTGATTTCTGCCATTTTCTCAGGCCCAATTGGAGTGGGTGACTCCCTTAGAGCTGAGATCTTTGCAGTTATGGAAGGAGTCCGGAAAGCTAAGGAGTTGAACATCAGGAAACTCATAATTGAAGGGGATTCAGAGGTGGTGATAGGGTGGCTGATTAAAGATCACAATGGCTTATGGAAGTACAACAATGAGAGGAGGAAATTCAAGTGGCTGGTGCGGGAGATGGAAGTCAAGACATGTTGGGTTAAAAGATCGGCTAATTCCCTAGCTGACGGTTTAGCTAAACAAGGGGTAGGAAGGGATTCACTGTTCTGGGCTAAGCTGTAACTTTAGTGTTTTTTTTTCGTTTTTTTTCCTTTTCTTGAGGTTCTTTATTGCTCTTGAAAGATAAGTGTGTTTGTCTTCCTCTTGTAAATCTTCTATTGATGATTTAATGAAAGTGTTATTGATAAAAAATAATAATAATAAGTCTCAGTTTAACTTTAAATTTGACGCATTAGATTATTTTTGAAGGCTATAAAGACATGTACTCCCAAGAGAGAAGAGTTGATCAGTCAGTGCAAATCCCTAGTTCATGATTTTTTTTTCAGATAAAAGAATTCCTTTTTAACATTTTCCAGTTTTCTGAACTATAAGTACCCAATCCCATTCCTCTACCAACCAGAAAGTCCAAAGTTTTCCAGTAAAAACTATTAAAACTACAATGATATCATTTATGAAATTCATATAATGAAAAAAAAAAACTGACATATCAAAAATTATTATTGGAATGATCATAAGAAGAGCACTGAAGCTGACCTGTATTGTGGATCAACATCACCAGCACTAGCATTGAGTACTCCAAGGAAACAAGAAAGCGCCACAAGAAAGGCAACCAAATGGTAATATGCCATCTAATTCACAAATAAAATCTTCTAGTGAGAATTAAAAAGTAAAAAAGCCATGTGAATTTTAGTAGGATCCATGTGAGCTGACATGAACAGATCTTTCTCCATTCCCTTCTTTAATTTCTTTCTATCTGCTTAAGAGACACCCTAAACCTGAGTCTTTTTTGTGTGTGAGACCACAAAGGCCTGTTGTGACACATGGTCGTGTTATGCATATGCTCAAAAAGACAGGCTTCTCTGTAAGTTCAAGGGTTTGGACTTTTATTTTTATTGATTTTCATCAGTAATCAAAAACCTATATTAAGAAGAAAAGGAAAAGAACAAAGTTATGCTAACCAAGCAATTGAAGTATCCAAAAGAAAACCTTAAAATAGGCATACCCATGCAACCATAGTAGGAGAAAAAAGATAATTAGAAAGAAACTACTCTAAAAGAGAAGTTCCTTAAAATAATTAACTCCCCCCAATCCCTAGCAAAATTATCAGCTAATAGATTTTGAACCTAGTGTGCCATCTGAACAAGATGTTCAATCTAGAACTAGAAATCAACGATATCACCTTCCTGATGTGATATCTCAAACACCAAGAACCATCTGAACTGTCCCATATCCAATCAGTGATAAACCTGGGAATTGTCCCTTCACCCCCACATACTAAAACCTTAATGACAAATTAGCCTAAGCCCTTGTAAAAATCCAAACTTCACAAGTCAAAAAAAAAAAGTCAAGAAGACTCCAGCTCCAATTCAACTGGAGCAAGTAATGATAACCTTCCCAACCTGATCTCTAGGTTAGCAACTCCAGAAGGCCCTAGGTTCTCTGACAGACCATAACCAATGTTCTTTTCCTTCCCTTTTCTTTTGGGTTTTACTTTTTTATTGTGAAGAGATCCAATCCTGAACTGCAGCCAACTGAAATCCAATGAGAACAATATAGTTCTCCATCCTCTGGTTACGAAGTCTGTGGAAATACTTCTTAACTCATCCCTAACCAAGATATAACGAACTCCTCTTCTGATAGTAAATCCAAGCACAATTTCAAAAGTGTGAGAGTAAAATTCTCACCCCAACTCCATGAGTTATATCATGATGCACAATATTCAATTAATATCCTGCTAAAGTTGTCTAAAAGAAAGTTGGATGCCCAACAATTTCCATACCCTTAACAATAAGCCATTATAGATTATTAGGTTAGAAACACAAGATCAAGAAAGATGCTGAAGTTTTAAGTCAGTAGTCTATCGCTCAAGGATGTTTCATGGATAAGATTTCAGAAACTTAATACAGTTCCAGGTTTCAACTGTCAGCAATGTTGGAATTTGCGGGTGAGATATAACATCCCATAGAATTGGATTTAACTGATGCTATAATCCCCCAAGATCAAAACTAAAAACAAAATACAGAAAATGGTCGGAACGGTCTGCTTCAAAGGGGTATGCATCTTCGAGGGGGAAAATCCTCCAGCAGTGCAACTGCTCCTAAAACAATTCTTCTCTCTATTCCCAAAAACCATACTACATCTATAATATACAAGAGAAATGGTAAAGTACAAACTGAAATCTAAGTTGCCTAATAAAATTGTATATTCTTACTCTAATCTTTTCAGGAACTATGAGCGTGACCTGCTCTAGGAGTCTCAACATCTACTTTGTCCTAAATCAAATCAATCTCGCATATAAACTTCGGTAAGAAACAAAAGGCAAATAAATCTATGAGCAAAATGCACCTTAAAATGTTTGGAAACCAGTCAAACGTTGAAGTCAGACTGTCAGAGTGATATTCCAGAGGTTATGAACACAAAGAAGATCGATACCACGAGAAAAGGGAAACGAACCAGAACCTCTAATTCACCCACGAGATATCGACACAGAGACCTCACTTAAAAGAAGCATTCATCGAAGTGATCCAAGAAAGACTTAGGATTTTGCATTTGTGAAATTATTAGAGGAAAACCAAATAGATCTCATGTAGAAAATGAAAACAATAACCAAAAAAAATCCCCTCGAACTGCACTCGATTTTCTGAAAACATCCAGTCTAGTCCAGAATCTGAATCCTAACAATGAAATTAAAATGTATTAAAAGAAGCCGAAGTGATTGGAGTTCTCACCTTAGCTCTCATCTCCGGTCTCCAAGCGGGCGAGCATGCTGATGCTGTGTACACTTCGCAATTTCTTTCGCGGTTTTGCAACGTTACAGTGGGAGTTGTCCCATCGTAATTGTGATGAAACGCCCTCTTCAACCGCCAAGTGTCTAAGTAGAGAGGATCTTTGGTTTGAGTGGTCCCATCTTGAAAATCAGCCACATCGGCATGGTTTGTTGGATAAAACAAGTTCGGATCTGCCGTACATTAGGAACATTGGTTGTATTTTAAGATAGACTAGCGGAGGGGCCCTTGCTCATAAATGTTCAATGTGACTTTCTCTTAACCAATACCCACACCTTTAGAAACTATTTAAAGAGTACGAATCAATCTTTAAATACACAATATTTTTGAAAATCACTCACTCTTTCTCTTTCTTTTAATCTAGTCTTTTACAGTTTCACAAAAAGGTTCTTTGGAGACTCTTGAACTTTATTGATTGTAAATTCTCATCCAATGCTTTATTGTATGTTGAGAATGAATTTGTTTATAATCCAAAAACAAATTTAATAAAACTGAGTAGGAACAAATAATATTCTAAAGATCAAAACTTTTCCTCCAAATTTCAGTGACCCCATTTATTAAATAAGATAAGGGGTTATAATGATTAAACCTAGAGTGTCCCTAAATCTCTTTAAATGGCATTTTGATAAGTTAAAATATTTATACATACCATATAATAAGGATATTCTAAATCTTATTTGGACTTAAAAAATTATACAAAACTCCTTGTACGAATGATCCAAACATCTGTTAGACGGTAAAAATAACTTTCCATGTATTTATGACAACAATTTCTAACTACCGGTCAGTACCTACGTGACGTGTGGGCTTTATTAAGAATAATTAAAATAGAAAACCAATTGTGATATTCCTAATTACCGGTCAGTAGATGCTAACTTTCCTCGGCCCGCTCTTAGTGGGGTTGCTCACTAAATTCTCTCGCCTCTCGCCAACTAACTACATCAAAATTAATATTGAGGGTTCTTCAAAGTTCAAACCCTTATGGGGCAGGTGCTAGTATTGTCATAAAAAAATGAGAAAGGGGATTTATTTATGGTCGAGCAATTAGATCATAGGTGGTGGTGGTCTTTGTAGAAGATGTCGAGGCTTTTGCTTTATTTCATGATCTAAAGTTTGTCTTGGAACTTGGCCTAATTTAATTCAGATCGAAAGTGATTGTTTTTCACTTAACAAACTTCTATTGGTGAATTCCTCGCTGCCTTGGTGACTCACCCAATTAATCAAGGATTGCAAAAGTTTATTAGTCTTTGGCCGTGTTTGGGAGTGCTTATTTAAATAAGCATTTATTTGGATTATTAAGCAATTATTGGTATTTGGAAAATAAACATGAAATAAGTGTTTATTTTAAAAATAAGGGTTTATTTTTTAAGCCCAAATTTCCAACTTTTTTTAAGTGTTCATACAAGAAGTATTTATTCAAAAATTTTCTCCCATAATATTGTCCTTGGTAATTGTTTAAAATACCAATTGTACTCTTTTATGAAAACACTTTTATAAAAGCATTTTTGTGAAAACACTTTTATAAAAGCACTTCTACAAATTCGCTTTTATAAAAGCACTTCTGTCAGTATTTTTATTCATTCACTTTGGATTGGATATTTTGAAAAATTGAAAAAAAATGAAGGACAAAAGAGTCGCAATTGCTTATTGTAGAAAAAGACCATGAAATGCCCAATATAGAAAAATAAGCACTTGAAAAGACTGGGTACCAAATATAAATAAGTACTTATTTGAATAAACACTTATTTTTAAGCACTTATTTTGAACATATGAACTCCCAAACATGGCATTTTCCTTTGCTATGTATAGTTTCCATAGCATAGGATGAAACCTTAACCTTTAACCGAGTGGCCCACAGCATTGCGAAGTTTGCTTGCTCAATCCAAGGCATCTATACTTGGTCTTTTCTTTTCGAAAAAAGAAAGCATTATTGATACAAAACAAGGGGCGGGGAAAGGTGATTTGACCCTCAGGGCTACATCAAGGGCAAAATTGCTCCAAATACCAACCAAAAATTAAGAAAAACAAAAGCCAAGTATACTGGGGTTGAAAGCCTTGTATTTCCTTGTCGGCCTTGGAACCTGGATTGTCTCCTGGACCTTCTTAAATTCATGCTTCTTTTTATTTTTCTCCATTATCACCTACTCTATATCTGGGTCATTGTTTTCCTTTGGAACGTATACCATTCTCAACTGGATCCTCACCATTGTGGTTATAATGATCTTCGCATGAGTGCCTTTTAACTACTGTATTCAATGTCTCACTCACTTTGGGGGAACTCTACAATCAAGACATCTTGCAGTTATTCGTTAATTCCAATATCCATATCATAAATAGGAATTGCATAGAAATTAAACACCACACAAAAGACTGAGGTTACACATTTTGGAACATTTTCATGATGCTCTCTCGAACTAATATTTACGTTACATTAATGGTTCAATTCTCTCCTGAGTCCTGCAGATCAACCAGAGTTTGTTGCAACCAAATAACTCGAAATGATAAAAGAAATGTAGTGCACACATTTTTGTCGATACCTCATGGATCTCCTGTTTGAAGTTCCAACAATAAAACACTATATATAAATCATAAAGCTTTGTGATTCACTATGTAATATTTCTTGGGGTATTTGGTATTATATCAGAAGATATATATGGATTTTATCAAAGTGCCTCCACTTTTTTTTTTGTTCCAAGGACTACACAAGAGGCGGGGGTTGGGGGTAATCCATCCCCAAACCCATTATTTTTTTTTTTGTTCCTAGAAAACATTTACCCGAATAAGTGTATTTACCTAAGTAATTTATCAAAAAGCGAAAAAAACCTTAACATAAATTCCAAAAAAAAATCTTCAAGTTATCTTAACATTTTGCCAACCTAACTGGATGAGTTTCTTGTTGAAAAGAAACAAAAAAATAATAATTTCTTGCCTGCTTTCTTGACTAAATTCCTTGTAAAGAGTACATGACAAAAGCCTGATATTACTTAAAAAATATCAGCCCAAGATGCTGGGCCTGGCCCTATCTTGGACCGCTGTCCATTTTCCTAAGAAACTCAAATGGTACAGCCCATCTATTTGCACAAATACTCTGGGCCAAGCAAGCCTTAGGCCCGGCTGGGCTGCTAAGGCGAAGCAAAGAAGTGAAACATGAAGGACAAATAGAAAAATTAATTTCTGTCTTCTGGGTTTTGTTTGGACCCATTACTGCAAACTGTAGAAGGTAGAGGATATCCGAATTCCTTTTCCACTCCACACTTCCATTTTTGCCCCATTCCAGTTTTCAACCAAAGCCATAGGCATACTATTCTTTCTTATTCATCTTGCTGTGAGAGATAATGAGATTAAAGGGATCTCAGTGGGGTAAGCCCCCTATAGTTTCTGTTATTGGTTGAAAAATTTTAGAGAAAATTCCATTTTAGTACCCTGAAGTTTGGGGATAGTGTCAAGTTAGTGCCTGAATTTTTAAATGTGTTATTGCAGTATTAAACTTTCAAAAACTGTCAAATTGGTCCTTGCCGTTAATCGATTGTCAGTTATCTATTGAAAATGTCAAAACTACCCTTCAAAAGAAGATATTGTTCATTGTCTTCTCTTTTCTATTAATAAATAATTTTTATGGGAAAAGCATGTAGGAAAAAGTTTCTCCATGGCACTAATGAGAACATGCTTTAGAAATATATATATATGTATATATTATCCCAGGTTTTCTCATTAGATGTGTCCTCCCATCATAACTCTTTATTAAAGAAAATGAAAAACATATTAGGCATTTTGTGCACTTACAATTATTATTTTAAATTCTGAAAATTTAAGACATGTTTTATTAATTTTATTACTTTTATTATTAAATTCAAATTTTCGAGTGATAAGTGGCTAAAATCACAAAAAGTTTGTCCAAAATTTTGGGTGATAATGGTTCATAGTTGGAATTGGAATGGGAACCAAAATCCGCCAAAACCAAAATTGAAATGGTCTATTCTGATAGTCTATTTGATTCAGATAAGAATTGAAATGGAAATTGGAATCACTTGGAATGGGATATTGTTCCACCAAGAATGGGAATAAGATTCCAATTCCACCCAACCAAACGATTAAAATTTTAATTATCCATATCCGATTCCGATTCCAAACCCTTGTTCCATGAACTAAATGTGCCATAAAATAGGAAAATGAAGAGTCAAAAAATTTAAGGGAAAATTCTCGATAGGTACCCTATACTTTAGGTCGAGTGCCAATTTAGTACTCAAACTTTAAAACGCAACAATCTAGTACCCGAACTTTTGAAATGTGACAATCTAGTACCTACCATTAATGGCACGTGACCTCATGTGTGATTTAAGACTTTTGAAAACATCAAAATTACCCTTGGAAATAAAACACACTGCTCATCATCTTATTGAAACAGAGCCCAAGCTCTCAATAGTCCAGACCATCACTACGACCATCTACACAACTTGCTCTTATGTCTCATCTTCAACAAAATCCAAGACGCCAAGACGCTCGGTTGCTGCCTCCCCGTCTACAAGCGCTTCAGCTCCCTTGTAGTCGACTCGCTTCAGCTCCCTTCGGGTACAACTCCTTGATGACTCCGGCCGTTCAATGGCTATGGTGGTGGCAGTGGTGGGTTGTTGCTGAAATGGAGGGCTCAGTTCAGCACCTCGCTACAAAGTTGTGTTACTGGGAGCCACTTCTTTTCAGAAAATGAAGCTTACATGTATTGAGAAAGGAGATAGGAATGATTGCTTGATGTCTTCGGCATTGGTGGGAGGTGAAGAGACCTCCCTGGCTTGTTTTGTATGAACGGTAAACTGAAACTAAGGATTGTTTGGACGATTGCATGTTTGATTGCTGCCTTTGCAAGGCACCACCTATTGCAACAGATAATCGCCGACCATGCGACGCTTCGGAGTGTTGTTATCACAGATGCTTGTAGTCAAGGGACTGTGCATGGGCAATACTCGTTCAGTTGAACCAGCTTGGACAGCCTCCGAACCAATGACCTACACCACTTTGCCTATTAATGGTGGGACCCCAGTTTTCCCTTCGAATATTGATGAGTGCTGAGATGCGTTTAACTTGAAGGGTATTTGTTACATAGTTATTGCTTTATCAACTAGTAATGTAACACCTGGGGTCACCACTTTGAAGGGCATTTGTATCTTTTCCCATAACACTTAATGAATGATTAACAGTAGGTATTAGATTATCACATTTCAAAAATTCGGGTACTAGATAATCACATTTTAAAATTCGGATACTAAATTAACACTTTGAATGATCCTAATGCCCAAGTCTTGATTCAACAGTTCTCTCTCTCTCAAATGGATTATAAGATGGACAGCCATCATTCTATGGGCTGTTATATGGACCACCATTTGGCGGCACATTCCATAGGCGATGTGACTGCATCAAGCTTAAGCCTTAAGGCTTGGTTTTATAAACTACTATTACTCTTTTGTTCCTTTTCATTCAAATTTAGTTCGTTCCATGATTTCAGCTTGCTTAATTAAGAATAATACATAACCTATCATGGCTATCTGTGATTAACTTATTAGTATTTCTGACCTCTGTTTTGTATTTTGGTTTTTATTAAATTAAAATAAAAATTAGGTGGAAACGGTGCATCACATCCAAAAACCAAACTTACGAACTCTCGCTCCACATAATCGACCCTCTTGGCTTCTACAGTGGATACATCATCAATACATGTGAAGTGATGCTAAACCCATGTGCTCTTATCAAATATGATTCAGCCACCAATGAAAATTTAAAAAAAAAACATCATATGATTAGGGGTATAAATAGATCGAATTCGAATCAGATCAAATAATATCTGAATCTGAATTTAATTAGAAAAGCTGATATCCAAATTCAAAATCGATTAAATATTTAAATATTCCACTCAATTCGAATTTGATTAATTAATTATTTTAGATAATTAATGAATATATAAAATAAATATTTTGTTGATATAAAGTATATAAATATATAAATTTTTTTTATATAACTTAATTATTATATATAAATTATATAAAATATTTTATATTATATATAAGAATTAAATAATTGATCGAATTTGGATATTTATCGAATCGAATCGAATCAGTTCATATCCAAATTTGAATCCAATTGTTTATTCGATAAAAATAGGATATCTGAATTTGACCGATTAAATATTCAAATTATCCGAATTCGATTCGATTATATCGAATATCGAATTTGAAATTGAATTTTCAAATAACGTTGACACCCTACATATGATGTTTTGAATTTTAAGAAAGGGATCATGTGTTCATTGAAAAAAAAAATTAAAGATGTTACACTGTATCGGCCTATTCAAATTTTGATAAAATCCCAACCTAACAAGTTACACCTCCGCCATTATGGGCAAGATAGATGTGATGATATTTGAGAGATGCAATTTGGGTGGGAATGACTGAGGACTCGGGACCTTGTTAAATGTTTCAATGGACTTAAACCCTACGTACCCCGAGACCAATTTAATGGGTTTGGATCTGCTCCTCACAGAACGCACATCTTTTCATGAATGATAACATCGTGTATGGCTGCGATGTGCTGTGACATTAGTATGAGGCGCTCACAAATCCAATCTCCAATTTAATCTTCAAATGGGGTAACCTAACTTACAAATTTCCTAGTTTAAACCCATTTTTATACATGTACGTACAAGATGAATTCATGTGGCTCAAACTCTTAAACATATATGCAGTTTTATATTCTGCAAGCAGTCACTTCCATGAGCCAAACTGCTGGGTCCTGGTTCATGAGCATACTAGGTTTATCCATGAACGACACTAAACTGAATGAAATGTACCTTGAGCAAACGACACACTAAGGCTAGTAAACGTACATAGGAATACTACTGAGAATTCTGCATCGTCTTCTTTTATTCTGCATCGATCGATAGATGGTGGGTTGTTAGAACTTAGAAAGAAGGAACCCCACATGTTATGGTCCACCCTCTAATTCCCTCTTCCTCTTGGACGGACTTCATTGCATGCTTCAGGACAATGTGGGTACGACAAAATTACATTGCAGGCTAACGGCAAGTTGTTGGAGATTGCCATGTGTCAAGTAGAGTAGGACAATTGGTATGCGACATGTGTCAAACAGCTGATCTGCATTATAATGATTGTAGGTAGCTGTGACATAGCAGAGAGGAACATACAGGAATCGCATATTGTCACTCACTCACTTGAGGACAACTTCAAAAGTACAATAGAAACACCAAAAATTGAGGTCACATGTCTGGATGTTAGTTCTAGGAATTGGACATCATATATATATGTAGTTGTTTGGCGTGGCTCCATTAGGAATCAAATCGGTTGTTAGTTTTTTTTTTTAAAATCTTTTAATTTTCTTAAGGGAGAAGATAAAAGATAGAATATTCTGTAAATTATTTCTTCAAGAATCATTGGCCTTAGGAGAAAGAATTTGCCTTCAGTGTCTTAAAACTGAAAGCTTGATTCACGTGGACTTTTGTCAACTCGAATAATCACAAGCTGCCGCTGGAGAAGTTATTTGCAAATAAATAATAATATGGCCTGATTAATAAGAAATAAAATAGAAAACTAAATAGAAAACTAAATAGGGCTTATTTGGGAGGGGGGAAGGTTTGATGGATCGAGTTGCTTTCACTAAGCATTTATCTTGTGGAACACCCTTTGAAAGAAACTTCAGCACAAAGCCATATTTAATAATTTATTGTTGAAAGACAGCTAATATGGGCATGGATTTTCACCAACCATAGCTTATGGATGGGTGGGGCCCATCTCATAAACCCAGAAGGCGTTATCTGAAACTGAAAGTTAGCACAAATGGGCACCAAATTTGTCGAGTAACTCTCTGTTGAGTGTTTTTAGTTAAAAATTATGAGTTAAAAGGAACCCATTTGGCTGCATGAAGCACCATCTGATCAAAAAGCATGAATGAAAATTCCATTATCTTTTATCCGAATCCAACAGTCTTTTATATATTAAGCATATATACAAATGCAATTCTTCCATGTCTTAGAATTAAGCTTACCTAATCAACTTTGGGAGTTGGGAGGAGGATCCGAAATATGAGTTCCTTCCAACATTACTTGGAGTGATTATACGTAACCATGTTTAAGAATTATTTGTTTTTCAAAGCTTAATAGAAAACTCCACCTAGACTTGAAAAGAGAACTTGTGTTCATATCATATATATTGACATAATTAGTAGTATCAGCCCACATCAAACCACCTAGCTAATAGGGGCCTAAACTTTTCTTTTCTAGCTTCCATTAACGTAAGAGTTCATAACGCTTAATACCTGTGCTGGCAACCTTCACAGCTCTGGTATATATATTCACTACCCTTGCTTTTCAATTTTCAGGTATTTATATAATTTGATGCCCTAAAATATATCTTTACCAAAGGTTTTTAGTCTTCATTATCAACTGAGCCGATTTTCTACCCTGAAACTCTCTCTTTCTCTCTCTCTCTCTCTCTCTCTCTCTCTCTCTCTCTCTCTATCTATCTATCTATTACTTCTCTTCTTACTTTTGTTTTTGCTACGTTCTTGCTGTTTTTTCAGTTCTATTTAAGGGAGGGGGCGTTTGTATTTTGTTTCATTTTTTCAAAGTTTACATCACATTATGCATCATGTAACACGCTTCATGAGGTTAAAAAAATGTATACTTTGGCAACCTCAAGTAATTTGGCACATGAAAAATTTCAAATCGATGTTATCTCGTGAGCTACTCAACGGTTGAATGGCATGCTTGATAAGGTACTATACCCGTAAGAGACAATGCAACAAGTCAATCAGTTCAGCCACTTCGGCTGATATGAAAGAGCCCCATAGAAATGAAGTTCCATGATCCCACACATTAGAAGGCATTAATTAAAGTGAAATATATATAAAATCACCCACCTCCTTTCCTCCCTTTTGGCCCACGGCGATTTTTTTTTTTTTTTCAAAGAAAATGGACCCAAAACTTAAAATAGACGATAGCCATACTACTATAGCTAGAATTGCATATACAGAAAAGCACAGAAGGAGAAGATTAAGAACAGAAAAGAACAAAGCTAAGCTAGCTTATCTCATATAATGAGTATAGGGAAAAGCTATGGAGACCCTATTAGATATAACACACTCATTTCCAATCTAGAATGCATAGCATCATGAGCAATCAGCCTTAATTTTAGCAGAGTGACTGCTCATGATGTTATATCATTTCATGAATCTTTAGTGTGTTGAGAACCAACACTTCCTATCTATCGGAATCCCCCGCCAAGAGATGGAGCCCAGTAATCCGCTCCATTGTCACTCCCAACATGCACTGTGAAAGAAATTGGAACCAGGCACAACCCTCTACTCCTCAGGTCTTTCTTGGGCTCATCTTCAGAATCCTAACATTTCCATCAACGCAATTAATATTTAGTTTTCAATCAATCCCCAGTTCAAAGAAACAAATTCTCTGAAGATGAGTTTGTATTAAAAAAAAAAAAAAAAACAAAACAAAACAGTTTCAGTGAAATGGGAGGGAAGACCTGCTCAGGAGCTCCTCTTCTTTTTATGCAGTTATCGTTCAACAACTGCACGAAAGAAAATAAATAATAGCAAAATACCATTAGTGTACCATCATGGTGTGACTTCTTTTCATTCACTGTTTATCGTTCTAATACTCGATCAACCTTTTTTCTTTCTCATTTATATAATACAAAATTAAAGTGTATAAAGCTGAGCTTAGAACTTTATTCTTTGGATACCCTTTTTGTTGAAGAGAACAATAAAAACTTAGCTTTTCAATTTGAAGCATGTATAGTTGCTTTTAAGGAAGTAATGGATCCAATAAAGCATACCTGACCAGGGTCTTCAGGAAATATACAATTCCTCTCCCCTTGAACCTAAAAGGAAAACGTCCTAAATGATCATTACTGTAAAAACACATACACATACACACACAGAGAATGAAACCAGAAAACATGCAAACCCAGAATGCACATACCTACGAACCACACACAATGTTACACGAGAGAGAGAGAGAGAGAGAGAGAGAGAGAGAAGAAAGGAGGGGGTCTCGCATTGGGAAATGTGGTTTATACAGTTACTTACAGACTGTTGTTGCCCCTTGTTTCCTGATCCAGTACCCAAGTACGGGGAGCTGAGAGCCTGCATTCAAGGAATCAAGAGAGAAACTCAGGGATTTAAAAGCAAAGAAAATAAAAAAACCTGAGAATACAAACTTCGATAACTAAAGATGTTAAAGAAGATGCAGAAATGAAGCTTTAACTGCGTGCCATACTGATTCATGGTTGTTTGCAAATTTAAAGGAGGAAAATATCACCTCAATTTGACTCTGAAGGAATCTAATGTACCCAATAGCTTCTAACAGGACAGAAGCCGTGTCAGTCTGCAAAAAGAAAATACCCACCACAACCCGAGTTACAATCAGGTCATTCTTTAATGCTAAAGGAGAACAAGAAGAAAAAAAAAATAGAGAGAAAGAGAGACTTCACCTGTGTAAAGAACTTCTCTTTATGGGTTTCATCATAAATAAAACTATAGCTTTATTATTCTCTCTTTGTATACATTCTAAACTTAGAGAGTCCAGTAGTGCAGAGAGTTTATACCATACCTTCCCAAATGGGGAAACTAGCTGGTGGAGGGCTGTTATTCTGTCACCTAGTTTCTCCTTCCTCACCTGGTAAAAACAAAAAGGAAAGAGAAAATACATAAAGATGAAGCCACTCCATAACTTGTCTGCAAAATTTTCGAATTTATGTTTAATTTATCTTTTTTTTTTCTCCTCTGTATGGTTGAGGTGAAAGCAGCTAAAGAATGACGCTTATATGAGAAATGGACAATTAAGAAAGACCAATCACAAAAACACACAGACATAGACAAGCAGTCGCCAGAGAGAGAGAGAGCTCTATGTCAATTACCTTAAAAGTAGGTTGGGTTGAAGGAGGTTGAACTCTAGCCTTCTTAAATACACCCCCGGTGGCCGTGCTGTTACACTGCAAAAAGTATTTAAGAAAAGGAATCGGAAAATAAGAACCCAAGAAAAAGTTGGGCACTTACTAAAACAATTAATTCAAATCTAGTACATGATAATTTGGGTTTCACATGCCTCTTCCTTCACAGCAAAGGCTGAAAACAACGAATAATGAATTCGAAGTTTAGGAGGCCTTCAGTGCTAGAAATTCTTTTGGTTTGTACTTTGAAATATTTATATAATTAACAGACTTCAACCTTAAGATTGATTTCTCCATAGATCCTGGTGCTGAAGAGGACTTAGGATCATTAAACTGTCTCACCTCAGACGAGTGATCTGGTTTTTGATGCCTTCCATCTGACTTGCTGTTAGAGAAATCCAACATGTTACTGCTGAAACTAGTGATGCACGACCTCGGAGAGGAAGCTGGCATGATTTGAGACCAAGAAGAAGATCTCGCTGCCTGAAATTCTTCATTTCCATGACCATAAACGTAACCATTTTCCGAGACCTCTTGTTTAACATCAACAATAGGAACGTTTTGTGATGTATACAATAATTGGTCCTCCCAATTTTCCATCTTCTTAGCCTGATGAAAATGATTCAGACCAGCCCTATCTTCTTCGCCTACCAATCCACCCCTGAAAGGCAATGATCGAACAACCTCAAAATCTTCACCTTCTTGACCATAAACCCTTGACAAGAAAAATAAAAACAAAGAAAGAATACGATAACCAATAAGAAGTTAAGATCAATAGACGGTAGAGAATGAGTTGACCGGAAACAAACAGAAAAAAAATTCTAGATCAAACCATGCAAATTAAGATGGTTAAAAGGGTAAAAAATTGTTAGGTAAAAAAAGATATATATGGATCAAATTCCATGTAAAACGATAGGAGAAGATAGCCAGAACTAAGAAAGAAAAATACGTAGACAGAAATAAACATAGAGAGAGAGAGAGAGAGAGAGAGAGAGAAGAGAGATTTACAGTAGCAGTTGGCTCCAAGACTCTGGAAGATCTTGGTTATCATTCCAAGATGTTACAGGAAGTGAGGAAGGTGGAGGTGTATACTGAGGAAAGAAAGAGGAAGGAGAAGGCAGGAGAGGAGAGGGTTGTTGAGGTGGTGGGCGCATGTTATTAATGCTCCACCAGTTAGGGCTTCCGGCCATCATTTGTTGCACCGGTGAACTCTGCAAAACACCCCGATTCATGCCTCAATTCCCTTCCCTTTTCTTTCACTCTATCTTTGTTCGTGTTGTTTCCTCGTTGGAGCTCTCGAACAGTCCTTTCACAAGCTTTGAGAGTTATGGGTTTACTCCTACGGGTGAGGGTGAGCAAGCACAAGTCCTTTTTTGAAGAATTTGATACATAGGCTGAGAAAACTTTGATTTCTGTTTCTTCTCTGTCTTCTCTTTCTTTATTGATTTTTTTCTTTGTTTCTTTCTTTTATGTTTTTCTTTTCTTTCTTGCTTTTTTCTGCTTTTGCTTTTTTCACAAAGTGGGGCAGAAAAGGTGGTGACAGTGTTTTCAGACCAAAAGGAGTGGTTTTAGGAGCTTAATTCTTTAATTTGAGTTAGCATTAGGGTTAGGGTTAGAGTATATAGTATATATAATGCTAATAGAAACCTGTAGCTCTCCTTCTCTTAATCAATTCGATAATTCAATTGAATACTATAACCTGACTGACTTATTCCAGAAAATTAATAGATTAATTTATTTTAAGATTATTTTTATAATAACTTCAATATACCATGCATCTGTTTTTCTAAGCCAATAAGAAGAATTCGTTCATCAATAACAAGCATTAGAAATCACCCAGTAAAGAGCTTGAGAGGAAATCGGGTGCAATAACCCAAACATGATGACCCACACGTGAGATGGAGACTGATGAGCTAAGATGTGAGCCACTGCATTATAACTCCTGGGTGTGAAACGTAGGAAGCAATTAGGGATTGTGGATTTCAACCTCCGGCAGTCAGCTACTCGCCTACTAGTGTGTGGATGCGTCATCGTATATGCTCTGCACAACCTAATGTAAATCAAAATCAGATGCAAATTAATTTGCATTTAGTTCACATTTATTTGCACTATATATGGTTTATAGATGCAAAATTTGCTTTTTCTTTACTTGTCTCATTTACATTCATTGGTAATATAAATTTTGAATTCCAAAAACTGGCGCAAATTTTGTACCAATTCTCTCCTCTTTATCTTCTCTCTCATGTAAGTGTGTGGACCACATAATTTTATTTTGCATGATACTCATTCCAAACAAACAACCTTCCATAATTCCTTCATATATAAAGTGGAGACCACATCACTTTACTTCCAATTTCACCACTCCTAAACAAACAAAATAAAATAAAATCTGAGACAAACGTAAACCAAATTTGCACTGTTTGGTTTGCACAACCATGCACTGCAAGTGAAATTTGCACTATAAACAAATATATATATATATATATCCCAATTGCCAACCCAAATATTTCTAATGGTGGACCACGGCCTCAGTGTGCCAGTTACAGACCAAAGGGTACACGGTAACAATAACTGATGGATCTTATCGGCCTGATTCCTGGGCTCCCACCACGTTAATAGTTAGGATGCATGTGTCATGACATGAGTTAGGACATGTAGGTCAAAGATATTGACATATAATGTACAAAAAAAAAATTGCTACAAATAATTAAGACAGAAGATGACATGCGAAGGGAAATCAGGCAGATGGTATCGAGACATTAATTTCAGGAAAAAAAAGGATATACGGCATCACTGTCAACATATCCATGGTTTGGATTTCCCATCTACGGCTACTACGTACCATAAATCCAAATCTATCATAAAACCGATTTTATATCTCTAGGTTGTGGAGGATGGACATTTATCTAGTATATGCAGCTTGGCCCTCCTTTTCTACATGGAAGGAACATAATTTAAGTGTTTGGTTTGATTGAAAGCAAGAGGGACATAGAAATTTGAGGGAAACTTCTTATCAGAATATGTGAAGTTACTTAGGAATTTTCCTCACATTTATGTTTCTTTCTTACTTTATGTGAAACCAAATACAACACTAATGTCTAATTCGTCAGAGAAATGAGATATTCAAAAATAAACTTTGCCCAAAAAAATACCAACAACAAATTCATAAGGAATTTAAGCTTTTTTTTCTGTTTGAAAGAAAATAAGAGGGAAACATAAAGTTGAGGGAAAACTCTAAAAAAAATTTGAGAAATTCCTTATGAATTTTCCCTTAGCTTTAATGTCTTAATGTCTAAGGCTTCATTTGGCATTCCTTATTTTAAGGACTTATCTCTTTTTTTGTAATTAAAATGCCCCTTTGAACAATGAATTTTTAACTACAAAAAGGAGATAAGTCCTTAAAATAAGGAATGACAAATGCAGCCTAATTGGTCAGAGAAATGAGATAATCAAAAATAAACTTTGCCCAAAAAATTACCAACAACAAATAGAAACTTAAGCTATCTTTTGTTTGATAGAAAATAAAAGAGAAACATTGAGTTGAGGGAACACTCTTAAAAATTTTGTGAAATTCCTTATGAATTTTCCCTTAGCCTTTTATTTCTCTTATCTTTCTATCAAATAAAACACAGCCTTAGAGTTTGCCTTTTTTTATTATTGGAAGAAAGAACAACTCAAAAACTACAAATAATCCTCTCAAAGATGGTGAAAGACCCCATCAGCAATGCAATAAAAATCTCCATTACCTAGACATGAGCCAAGGGCAGTTTGAAGTATTTAAATCTATAACCAATAATAAAAGAGACAATTTCACTCCCTCTTTTTCTGTTCATGATCAAACTTTCAAGTTCTAGTAATATCCTTATTTATTTGTCATTTTCCTACCTTTGCCCTTGTTTTTTTTTCTCTTTTTTATTAAGCCAAAACATAGGAGCAGTACTTGGCAATGACGTACTGTACCCTCTATCGATCCTACTTTTTCGCCAGCCTAATAAACATGTCTTAGGTGGCATTTGATAACACATTTCAGACATCTAACATATGAAAACACAACTTTTTCAGATGTACAACCCATTTGTATTTAGGTCCAAACACACACTAATCAAATATAAAATAGATCTGAAATAGTAAGACATGGTGGCCGAGTTGCTTAATGCAATTAGATGTTCAAAGCCTGACCAAAATCCTAAATACACCTAAAACTTTTCAAAATGACAAGTGATACCTGTTTTAAACCCAATTCAATCCCTAATTCAAGTTCTTTCCTCTCAAACAATAGAAAAGAACATCTTTTCTAACAGGCACTGTAAGCATCAATGGTGAATGGTGGTGTTCTGTAATGTTTGGAGGTTGAAGAGGAACGATAGTTTTGCTATATTTTTGTCAAGTGAGGAGATCAAGGAAGAGTTATAGGAAGGAGAGAGAAGAACAATGAGAAAATGGAGGAGAGAGAAAGAGGGAAGTTATTACTACCATTAGTTCGGTGTTCATGGCTACGACAAATGGAGGAGGAGGAGGAGAGTGAGTGAGTAAGTAATTTAATAGCATTGTCTTTTGTCTCAGTCTAAGCCAGCGGTCATTATAGAACCTTCGGAGCTAGGCCGGCAATGCCTAAAAAATTGGTTGCAATACCGCTGGAAAATGTCTAAGACGGCGGTTTAAAAGGCTAAGCCGGTGGTTTTACAACTATCAACCTAGCCCATTTTACTTGTAGTGTCCCTTTGTTGTAAGAAATGATTCTTAGCCCCTTGAAATGGATGGAAAGCACCAGTTTATAGTTTTTGGGTGCACATTCCAAAAGTTTCTTGAGTCTATGTTTTTCCTATTTTACCCTTGTATTCTAGAATTTTAAATGTGGCTAAATATCTTTCTAAAATTATCTTATTAATCACATGCCTATTTACTTGCTTAGCTATATTTATTTCTAAAAATTCATGTTTATTCTTATTCAATAATGTTTTCTTGGTTTCTAAAATATTCATTAATTGTGCTAAAAAATTCAGCACTTATATATTTAATCAGTAAAATGAGCCAAATTGACCCGAGAGTTTGGTTAGTCGGACCTGGTTGGTCTTGTCGCGATTGTTAATCTGCAATGCTACTTAGAATGATCCCCTTACAAGAAGAAAATATCAAAATCATGAAAATAGGCGTGTAACAACATGGCATCTTTGGTTGTATCTTCAGTTTTTTTTTTTTGTAATTTTATTGTTTTTTCTTGTTTATCTTTTCCTTTTTCTTCTTTGTTGTTTTTTATGTAGTTTCTATTTTTCTATATATACTTTGTTATATTTTCCTCTTTTCCTTCATTTTTTTTGTACTTCATGTTTTTTCTACAACTTCTTATTTTTCTTATTTTTTGTTGTATTTTATCAAATTCCTATAAAATGGTCTCATGAAATGATACAAGGACAACTTAGAGTTTTTGAATTGTTTTAAAAACATAAATGATAATTACATGAGCATGAGAATCTTTTCTACAATGTTTTAAAAAATGACCTAGAACCGGAACCATTCTGGTCACCGGTTTTTGGGTCAACGGTTTGACCGTCAGATTTGAACGAACGACCTATTTTGCAATAAAATAAAAAATAATTACAATAAAAAAAGGTCAAAAACCATTGAACAGGTCGACGGTTTGACCACCTGGGTTGCGTCATTGACCAATTCAACAGTTTCTTTGCCAAGGATTAGGTTTGAGGTAAAATGAAACCAGTTGCCTAAATGGTTCTCGGGCCGAACGGTCCAACCATCTGTGTCAACTGTGGTTTGAAAACATTGCTTTTCTAAAGTTAAGTAACATAATGCTAACGAAGTACTGAAATGTTAAAATTCAAGATGGGTCTTTATGACAAATAAAAGTTGGGTGGGTATTAATTATCCTAAAATTTTCCCAAATATATATACATATATATATGAGGTATTAATTTACCCATTTGTCTATCTCCACTTTATAACATAAACTAACCAGCTAGACCCTCTAGCTAGTTGATGGATGTCATGGAGAAATGTCAAAAACAACTGCACTATATACCTTCAATAACAGACCAAATGTAATTAATTTAGTTCTCTCATATACTCAAATGAAAAAAAAAGCATATATACAATCCTTTTCAAGATGTTAAACTGGTTTGAGTCTCGTTTTTCCAAATGAAATGGATCGTTTGCCATTAAAATCTAATTTAATATCCTAAATCATAAAAAAAATACCAGTTTAATTATATATATACTTCTCAAAACTTAAAAAAAAAAGTATTTCTGCCAAAAGAAGCTTAAAATAAGTACGTATAGTTTTCCCATACTAAATACATACAACACATGCAATGCTAAAAAGAACTGATAAATGATAATATATAAGCGTGACCCATGAAGGTATAACAGCTCAAGAACCCGAGGCAACGCGGACTTCGAGAGGTCAAAATCTAGGGTTTACAAACCCTAACCTCAGGTAACTGATGGAATCGTTACGAGAAGGAATGTTATATTCCACAAAATCCCATTATTATTAGATAAAAAGTAATAGGAAGAAAAAAGTATATTGAGCATTTAATATAACTATATTCCTCCTCGTATACAGTTAATCTTATAGTTTATTGTTTTCCTCCATAACATAACATGAACATATTCTCTCAAGGCACTTCTAACAAACCCTAAAACTTTTATTTTTTTTGAAGCATACAAACCCTAGAACTTTGGTTTGATCTGATTTAGCAAATATTTAATTGAGGAGAGATAGGAGAGGTAGAGACTCTGGTCCGTACTTCTAAAAAACCTTTGTCCGGAGGTGCCATGTCTTTTCCTACGCACCCCTCACGACCCTCTATAGTCTCTCCCTCCTTTTCAATTTAACATCTTCATGCCTCAATCCTTTCATCATTCCTTTTGGTTCTCTTTTATCTCCTTCTAGGAAAAAACAGCAGGCTCACTTTGTCCACACCTTCCATCTCCATATTCCTTTTCTCTCTCTCTCTCCTGTCAAATTATTTGGAGAAGAGAAACAAAATAACAAAATCTCTGGTTGGAATGAAGTGTTGTATTTTGTACATAGTTTTTTATACGTATTTATGCTAAATAGTGAATCAAGGAATTTTAAACATGTATGGTATGCATCAAAAAACCATATGGGAGTGGGAATATTACCATCCTATGACAATGTATGTTGACTTGTCATCTCTGGATCGTATGGCTTTATATTACTAACTTTCTGTACCACAGTTACAATCTCTGATGTCCTTTGGAGACACAAGATCGTGACTTGATATATGCAAGAGTCTAAAATCAAATTCTAGTGGAGTACCTTTTAACTAAACTGCAGTAGCTCTCCTAATTAATTATGTGGGTTTTTGGTATGTAGCTATAAGATCACAACTGTACATACTCTCATTAATTATAGACCATCAACAAATGTGTAAAAATCCCTTTTTTAGAGCTGTTAGGTTTAGTGCATCGTGCCGCAAATTACTCTGTTTTTAAAGGTGATCGACATACATTTGAAGGTTGGGATCAAGGGCATGTGCCTAAAACTAAGGCTCCATTTGGATAAACTTCTGATTTTGAGCTTTGGGTTGTAGACAGTAATATTGAACCAAGAAATATTTTTGGGGTTTGATAAGAGTTGCTTTTAATAAAAACATTATATTTTGAAGCCAAAACACTTCTAAACCCCAAAGCATAAAGCCTGGAATTATGATGCATTCGGAAATAGTGTAAAAAGTGAATGCACTGACATGAATTCAAATTGGTTGAAATTGAAGGACGCAAACCCGGTTCAGTTTTATATGAAAAATCTTACAGTGTTTTGTTTGGTTGTGATGGGTGCAAACATATTACGTTTACCAAAAGAGCGAAGTTTGCTTCTATTTTTCTCACATTTTAAATGCAAAAACGGTTGAGAAAAAAAAAAAACAAACAAATTTACTGTTGTTTTCAGTACAAAAATGCATCCTTACAAAAGACATGCAAAATCAAACCGAAGTACAAATTCACTTCGGTTCTGCATTTACACTCTTACAAAATGCATCTAGAAGCACAAATTGTGGTGCATGATAGTTTAATCTCCCATCGATTGTCTTTTCCATGGTTTTTGTAGTCTTATTGCAACTGAATCAGTAGGTACTTATTTTAGATTTTACTTCACAGCTATTTACCTGCAGAAAAAAATGGAGGAAACTTTTCTTACCATTATTATTAAAAGACAAAATCCATGTAAAGTCTCTGCTTAGCTAGGGCCCTCCAGCTCCAGGGTGGGTTTCACCCAGCTCATCAGGACAATTAGCCCTCCCTACCCACCCTGCACTTCAGTCTGGATGGCTGGAGTGGGTTTCACTCAGAGACCTTGCTACCGCTGAGAGTCCTGTAATGGTAAAAAAAAGAACAAAAAATGTACTGAATTAATGGAGGAGACTTGATTGACATATATATAACCCTCTCAGGCTCTATTTCGATCCATTTGTTTAGTATTTTCTTTCTTTTCATTGTTCTCTATACCGAAAACAAAGAGACTGGAAGCCTGCTTCATTTTCCTTTTCTTTACTTTTGTTTTGCTTTCTCTCTTATTGTCCTGAAAGTTGTAGTGGTGGGGTTGCATGGTTTCTCTTTTCTGGAAACTTTCTTTTGTTCTGTGATCCTGAAAAAAAAAACAGTTCATCGAGCGTGAAGTGTGTGACAATTAAATTCCCCCCTCCCCAAAAGTTTAAACCCTAAGAGGTCTTGATATATATCTCAACGGGAAATGATCTCCTGAAAAATCTATAATTTGAATTCTGAAATTGCATGTGTACAGAAACTTTTCTGTCGCTCCCATGAATAGTTTTTTTTCCCTACAATCCAATAGATGCAGGTTCATATATGATTTCTCAACTCTCATGGTACAGAGAGAGCACTACTTCAGGTGGTCACCACGGTGCAGTTAATGATATTTCTGGAAATCACTGCAATTCCCAGTTATAATGAATTAAACAGAAATTTTGAAGTTTGGCATGTGGCTTCTTTTTTTCTACTCTTTCTACATTTATTTACTTCTAATCCAAATTTAAGTATATCTTTAGACACAGGAGGCGTTTTTGAAATTTGGCATATCGCTTCCTTAAGGTGGAATGTAACCATCAAAGGCTACGTATTTTTGGCATATCGCTTCCTTAACGATCACTTCGACCACCCTTAAACCCTAACCCTACACTCGAGATGATATCCCCTCAACCTCTCATCTTAAAGCCTTAAACCCTAGTACATGCAGTTACAGTCTCAAGCAAGACAAGAACCTAAGAAATCTCGGGATCATGACGTCTTCCTCTTCCCACTAGCTTCTAGCTGTGTCTCCACTGTGAACACCCCACGCTTTCTTCAATCTGGAAGGCTTCTAGCATTCTAAGCTAGACACCACCTATAGTAATGACTAATGAATATGTCACCCTGTAAATCCATCAGTTCCCCTTAAATTCTGGTATGGATGGATCAGGATGTACTCGTAGACCCACCTGATTAAACAATTCTCGAATCATTTAAACAAAGCAAATTTAGGGTGAGAGTTGGATGCAAGCAAAGATCTCTCTCCAAATATAGCAAAATCCTAGCAAATTATCCTTCATTAGATGCATCAACGATTTCTACATACCTGATCAAAATAATCTCTTTCATTGTTTTTATACTATAAACTATATATAAGAAGGGAAGACTGGTAGTGGAAATTGACCCACCGTTCAGGGAGACTTTAATAAAGTCTGTCAAGCTGCTAAAGAAAATTACCCAAGTTGAATATTGGATTTGTGGGTGGAGACTGGAGAAGAATTCTGCAAATTAGGAACTGAATTCTCAGCTGGGTTTAATCACCAGCTCCAGCTGCAACCATGGCACATGTTTCTCTCTGATGTCAAATATTTGTATCAGAGAAACCAAATCATGAGTCTCAACCACAGGCAAGAGAGTCATGATCACGGATCCAATTACCCAATTCAAAGTCCATGGGCCACTGCTTTAATTGGATGCACTCTGGAAATCGTACCTGTTACCCCGTCCCCAACTGTCTGATCCAATCGTGCCTACTTCAACTGAGCCTAGCAGCAAATAAAATATATATATAAGAAAGAAAGATAGGGTCTTAGGTCATCTGATTGATGTGATGATTTGTGGAAACACAGAGACCCAGGTACTGCCTTATCAAGCAAATTCATGGTTAGGATATGCATGAGCATGTGCACCTTGTGTTGAATGGTAGGTTGTGGGTCATTGTAGCATAAAAGCTTCATGCTTTTATTAATTAAAAAAAAATGCTTAAATTTTGGAAAGACATTCCTCCAATTCATGGTCACAAGTCACAACACAAAGGAAAAGATAATATTTAATGTATTTCTTGATGTAGATCAGCACTTTCATCTAAATTCATGAATAAAGAAGTTCATTATTTCTTTAATGGGAATTTTCTTAATTAAACAATTCAAAGGAGAAGAGTAATGTAAATGCTTGGCAAGAAATCTAATGGCCAGTAATTATTACTTTTTTTTTCAATATCAAATAGTAGGATAAAACCCCATTAATTAATTGCCTTTCTTTCCATTAAAAACAGCTAAATATATAACTGATCCCAATGTCCCTGATCATCATGCTTCCCTATTTTAATCACATTATTTCTTTGTCTTGTTTTAGATATGATGATAAGAGGAACTCTCCACTTAACTTTCCAATTTTCCACAACTATAATAATTAATAAAATATTTTTTTAATTCCCGACAACCATTTTGATTATGTTAATATCATATTATAAATATAATTATGACAATAAGGACTATCACTTTCTGCTTGAGTACAAGATTAATAAATTCCTAACCATAATTATTATTCATAAAAGCATGGTTTTTTTTTTGGATAAGTTCTTGAAAAATTAAAGCATTCAAGCTCTTTAATTAAGCTCTTCTTCTTCCAGAGAAGAAAATTGCCCAGAATTGACCCCGGAGCTGCCTAGACAATGTCTCTGTAATTAACACAACCTTCTCTTGTTTGCTTTTGGAGCAGCTATAGAATGGTAAGAGTAGAGCTATACCTAGCGACGCATTATCAAGACAAATTTGTCTATGATGAAGATAGCAACCTTCTGTGATTACATTGCAAATTGTGGAAATGCATCAATCATCAATCTATATATATATATATATATATATATTAATCTTATGGTGGAAAATTTCATCTAATATATTGAGAAGTTATGGGCCCATTGTATTCAACTACAATGAAATCATCCACTGTATATATAATATTAGCTAGAAGATAGAATTTCATGGGCAAAAAACTAAAATAAAAAAGAAGTACTGAAAGATCTTCTTTAAACGATCAAATCTACTAAGACAAAGCTTCTAGGATTTTTCTTCAACTTTTGCACAATCTGTTTCTTTACGTTTCGAGGTTGAATTCATTGATTGGTGATTATATTGAAAACCCGCATGTTTTGTTGATTCTCTCCCGAATCTAAGTTGGTTTCGATTTAAAAATAAATAAGCTTTATCAAAAGCAAGAGTGTCAATTACTGATTCACTTGAAACTCCTTGATTCATTTCAACCACATCTACATCTGTCAACTTTGTTTTTTTAGTTTGAGGCATTTAAAAAGGAAGCGACTCTTTATTTTGAATGTGTCTGTGATAAGAATGGCAGTCCTGCCTCTACTTCTACATTCATGTGCTGGGTAGACGTTAGTCTATGTTTAAGGATTACTTGGATTGGATCGGTGAATAGGCCGGTCCGGTCTAATCTCGGAGTGCTGGACCGGTAGAGCCAAGAAGAAAGCCCGATACAATATGTTTTGGTATCAATGCCATTTCACATTTGTTCGAGGTGTTTTCTCCTCTCCTCTACTTTTTCTTATTTGGTTGAATATTTTTTCAAACAAAAATGATGTTTCTTGTAATGAAGAAAACATTTTCTCCTTGTTAATTGCCTATGTGGTGCCATTACGCCTAATGATGCCTGATTGACACCAAATAACATGAAGAATTTTTCGAATTCTAAGATATTGATGTTTCATGAAAAAACTGCATTGATACCAAACATGGCCACGTTTAACTTGGGTGATTTAATTTGACATAACCAGATCCAACCGGGCCCAAATGGCCGGTTTTGCCAGCTCAATGGAGTTAGGTCTACCCGGCAGGAGTTATCACCAGGTCAGTGTCCCTGTTTTCACTGAATCATCAGCTAATGGGTTCATACTTATTCCCCCAACGGCCCAACCCTAGGGTCCCCGAGTGTTTCCTTGTCCGGTACATCTAACTACCGAAGGAACTTCCTCACGTGCTATTGCACGTGACTAACAGCAAGCTAAACGACTTTACGCTCATGGTCGAATCCAAGGCGCTAGAAGACGACGACGAACTGACCACTGAGTACTGAGGCTAGGGTCAGCGACTCACATGGTACCACACGTGTAAAAGTCCGCGTGGGAAAAGAAAAGCTTTTTCTTTTTTCTGAGAAAAGAAAAACAAAAAAAAAAAAAGTGAGAGAGAAAAATTTGGAAAAAAAAAGGGGGAGTGCTTGACTCAGTCGGAGTGTCTGGCGATGAGAAAGAAAGTGGTGGGCCCGGGTTGCTGGACACCGTCTGGTAGGTGTATACAAACAGAACTCTTTCTCTTCTTTTTCATTGTGGTTTTTGGGTCTGTGAAGGAGACAAGAGTTTCGGACTGGAATGAGAGTGGGCCCCCGCTTTCGGCCCACCTTGCTCTTGGATAAAAGCACTCTTGTCCTTGGACACCGACACCTAACAACCTCTCCTATTTTTTTTTGTTTTCTCCAGGAAATCAACGCTGGGTCCACATTCAAATTATTTCTCTTTCTCTTCTTTCTTTTCTTCTTTTTCCTTTCTCTTCCCTCCATCATCTGTTTTCTTGTTTTTCTTATTTTTAAATTAGCAAAACTTATACGTCATCTTTACATCATGCATATATCATCAATTATTTTACATGTAACCCCCCAAGTGAACGTTTTTTACCCATGAACACCCCCCCCAATTCACAGTACTTTATATATAGTGTACATACAGTTTGAAATGGTTTGAAAAGGAGAATGTATATATAGTTTTTTTTTTTCCCCTTTTTGTTTGAAGTCCAAATCTAATACAAATATTGCACCTGGGTCAATTTTGCATTTATTTGTTTATAATATATGATTTAAACTCTTACCTGATACAAAAATTGTTTTTTTTTTTTTTTGTCTCATTTTCACTCATTAACAATGCAAGTTTTGCATTTCAAAAAATATGCAAAATTTGCACCGCTTTCCTCATACCTCAATTCTCTCCCAGAGATCACATAATCTTGCTTCCTACAACACTCCCAAACAAATTACTCTCCTGTCATCTCCGCCTCTTTCATATCAAGTGAGGATTACTTCATTTTACTTTGTATTTTATGTTAAATAGAAAGCAAAAAGTAAATCAAAATTTACACTCAATTTATTTGCACTCACATGCATTTACACCGATTCAAATAAAATCTGCATTACAAACAAACCGAGCCTAACACGTATTTCCCCAATGTGTATAATTTTGTTTTCTAAAACAAAAACAATTGCTATATGGACACATCCCATTTTCATAGATTACATATTTCCCACACACATACATCTTTAGCTATTGAATTTTAACAATACAAGGGGTTTTACCAAGATTGGGGTAGGTTTATCAAAAATTAGATGTGCCCAAATTGCTTCCTTGTACTATTATGTATGTTACTTCTGATTTATCTTTTTATCTTGTAAGCATGACAAGAGACTAATCCTCCATCTAAGGCTATAATCCTAACCAGCCACTTAAGAAGACACAATAAAAGACAAATTTTCCACGTTTTTTTTTTCAAGCATAGAATGGACTACCTTGTATATTACTAATATCCTCCTTATATGCAGAAACTCCATAATTTTTTACATTTTTTTATAGAAAAAATATCTTCTCCTAAAAAGACATAATACTGGAAGGGTCTTAATTAATCACCCCGTGAATTTTAATAAATAATTAAATACCACCTGATTGATTACCACTTTTATGGTGCGGGTTCTTTGATTACAAGTTTTTCTAATATCATAATCATAACACTTTTTTTTTATATTTAATAATACACATTGCAACAGAGTTCAGGAGTGGAGACAGAGCAGGGTGCACATGAAATCTACTGACCTTATCACAGAAAGCGTATACTACAGGTTTGATCCCACACCTTTAATTTTTTGAGGGACACCGAGTGGCCACCTCAACTACATATTCGTAAAAAGGGAAATCAAAGAACCCATGCCTTAGCTAAGCGTGGGTTGCCCTTGTCGAAATATTTTCAGTAGAATGGAAGACCACCAGATGTATTGCTTCTCTATGGGATAATTAAACAAAATAGAGAAATTTCCCATAAATAACCCACTGAAACATGGGAAAACATTGGCTGTTCGGTGCTTCATGCACATATACATTACCATGGGTCTGGGGTAAAATAGTATTTACAATAATATTCCTTTAACCAAATAAAAAAAAAAAAAAAGACCAATAAGGAACTTGAATGGGGTATATGCACATGAAGCTCTCAAACAACCAAAGTTTTTCCCTGAAACATTGAGAGCGAAAATGAGGAAATAAGATATTCACATTCAACTCCACTTCCAACTATTACTATTAGGCAAGAAGTCCTCTCTTCAGCTGCAAGGAACTTAGTCTTAACATGCCATGTCAAAAATCAAGATCATCTCTGTCTTCATTGCCGCCATCCTGAGGATATGATCACTGTAGGTCCCAAAAGAATAATGTCGGATTGCTTCATGACTAAGCATAAACCCTAATATTAGCTTTTTTTATTAATTCGTTAATTAATAGAGATACATGAATATATTGCAGTTATACAAAAGGTTTGAAAATAGCCCATGATACTTTTGAATTCGAGGTTCAAAATATCGATCCACCCCGATCCACTGGAAAGGGTGTATTGATACTTTGAAGTTTAAACCTTATGCTTTTTATTTTTATTTTAGTTTTTTTAATTTCACAGTGGAGCCATTTTTATGTTATTTAATTATTAAAATAAAGAATTTCTTCAAATGGCTTCAAATGGGTGTACCGCCAAATAAATGATACAATACTATACACTCAAAACTTTAAACCTTGGGAATGCAAATTTGTAACTTGGGTAATATGTTTTGATTTTCTCCTTGTTTTTGTTATGTGCTTGGGTGTTACCTTAACACCGGACAGATTGTATGGCTCCTTTCTTTTAATCAAATTATCATAAGTTCATATATAACAATATCGATACTTTAAACCTTGGTTACATTATTAATATTATTTCTAATTCTACTTTCAATTAATTCCACCATTTATGTTCCGGGTATCTTTGACGTCAATGAGGTCTTCTTCTGGCCTAACTGAGAGATCTTGTTTGGCAATTGGTTCCCCCAAGGAAAATGGTATATGAATCCTGAGATTGAGAAATTAGAGAGAGAGAGAGAGTATCTAACACTATATTATTATAATAAGAGTTTCAATTAATATAGATCATTCTCTGGTAGTTGAAATGTATCAAAAGATTTTACCTTTATATCCTAAACCCATTGATAGAAAGATGAAATGAAGTTCTAACATTATTCGATTTCCGCTAACTATAAAATCATTTATCCTCTTTATCACTTTGACAGATGACTGTCATTTCAGCTTGTTCCTCTTAAGTACCGCCAAAGATGGTTTCTTCTTCTATTGGTGAAACCAGGCAAAACCGTGTAAATTTACAATAGTGTTATTTCATCTTCTATTGATGCTCTCTCATGACAGATGGTTTTAAAACCCGGATGGAGGTTGAATCAATCTTTTCTCTGGGTGAACATGTCAGCGGTTCAACTCTCTAATCAATAGGTTTTTTCTTTTTCGATATTTGATACCACGCACCATTCATAATCCTCTTTTCCCCAAATCAATGGTTGCGGGAATTGATTCTATATCAATGCTGAAGTAAACCAGTTAGCATACCAACGAGTCACCCCTCTATTAGTAAAACAATAGGTTGAAACAGTGACAAAAATACATTACCTTATTTTCATATTCAAATGCTAAAACTTTCTGAAATTAGCCAATAACGGTGAGATAAAAGGAGTTCTGAAAAGAAGTAAGGGCACCCCATCCCCTCCCTCCTTGCCAAGAGAAAAATCTTTGGCCTTCTTTAATATATAATCCCAAAAAAACAAGGAATGTTTGTTAAAACCTTGAAGCTGTACAAGAGGAAGTCATGAGTTTTGTTACAGAAGAGGCTGGAAAATCTTGCACTTGAAGGCTGCATTGACTAAAAATGCTATCACTTTAGAAATCAACTCCTGTTAGTCTACCGCCCTGTATATTCAATTTTTGTTTTGTCCAAGGGAAGGAAGATGCTTGCATAGTTTGGACATATTTGTGAATTGTGAATTACAAAATCCAATCCAAAGGGTTGACTTCGTTGACCATCGAAGACGAAGTAGATGTGATGATGGATTTGGGGGGGTGGCTTCAATAAACAAAAGGAGAAAAAAAGACTGAGGCACCGAAAGTGGTGTAGCTAACTACTCACCTACCTAGGATATGTTTTCCTCACTTGAAGAATGAACAAAGCAAAGTTAGTCTCTTTATTTAAAACCCAATTTGCATCATAGTTTACATTAATGTATTCAATACGCTTTTTCCAAGTACAAAGCATAAGTACTAAAAAATTGGACAAGCTCAAGGTAATGTGTTAATTGGAATATAAATGGTTCCACTTCCACCTAATGAATTGATCATCTTTTTAGGTTTCACTTTTGAACCCTAGGCCTCAATTTATTTTGCACATAAAGTCACAAATATGACTCCCCAACCCCACAAAATAATAATAATAATAATAATAATAATAATAATAATAATAATAAAGAAAGAAGAAGAAAGAAAGAAAGAAAGAAAAGAGAGAAATCGATAATGAAGACAGGCATCCACATGGACCAGATTGAATTTTACATTCACTTAGAATGACGGCAACGTTTGAGAACTAGCAGCCCCGGTGATGGGAGTCTGGATCTCTTACACTTAAAACACCTCTTGTACTAAGGTGTACACAAACCAATGAAAACTCATCAAAATTTTACAGGAATCGTTTTGATTGATCAAACTTTTCAAATGTGAGATCTTCTTGTATCATATTCATTCACTCCCACATTTCAGATCCAGATTGCACAAAACATTTCTTGAGCATGTTCTTCAATCTTCAGTGGAGTGGTGTGCACAAGGACATTTTTGTCATGGGAAAAGCAAAATAGGACTCAACCTTTGAAGAAGGAACAAAAGAAAGTATGAGCAGCCATTGCAGTGGAGGGGTGGGTGAGCCCTTAATTTAAATTTTAAAGCAATCTTTAATTTTTTGGTAATTGGAAAGAAAGGGCTACACAAGACCCGGGGAGAGGGGGTGGGTTAACATGTCGCCAGAAATAAAATATACAATAAGGACCATGGAAAAGAGTAGACTCAAGAAACTAGAGAGCATTTGTGAGGTATATGGGACAAATATACGAGTTTATTATTTGTAAACATTACAGGCACACATTGAGAGTATGCTATCTCCCTTGCCATTCATAGGGAGATAGTCAGATAGATGTTACCAGTACACGAGGATTGTGTCTTGAATTTGTGGGTAGAGAGAGCATTCAGTTTCTTAACAAGGGTAGGGCGCGTGTTGCAAGTGGTATTAAGAATAAACTGTCTTTTTTCTTCACAAAGCCAATAGGCGATTTCATTGCTTAAAATCTTTCCTCAGTGCAGAGACTAGAAAATCAGGAGGCAGAGAATCATGTTTTCCGCCCAGACAGTAAAACCAAACTTCATTTGCCAGAACATGGGCAACACAGTTGAGTGTATGAGGAACAAAGGAGATAGATAGTAGCTTTCGTAAATTCACACATTTGAACTCCATTGATTTTTCCACATATTTAAAATGGGTTATAAATCTCATACAGCCGATGACCCGGTACTCCGCTAGCTGAGATGGTCACTTGCACCCCTCCACATGTTTAGGCATGGGATCAAACCCATGTGACTGCAGGTTCTCCCTCTCCATGGTAAGAGCAGTAAACCTCACATGCATTCCTTCTCTGTCCCCCACCCCTCAATCCCCTAATGTGTAATGTGCAGTACCATAAAAAAATACTTAAGATCTGTTTGATTTGCAGCCAGAATCAGAATTGAAATTCTCTGGAGTCGGAATCGGAATGAAAATTGGAATCAACTGAAATAGGATTTCATTCCCAAAAAAGAGGCAAGGAATGGCCATTCCCTCAAACGGGGAATGCATGCCACCCATGCCTACCCAGGGCTCATGTGGGTAGGATTCTTGCGGGCAGGATCTGAATTGGCCAGAGGGGGGGTGCAAGTTGGGTCGACCAATTATTAGAATTTCAACTAGATGAGGTAGGCCCATTTAGCAAATTCTCAGCCCAACCCGACCCCAGTTGCACCTCCTAAATAAAGTGGGGAGAGAGGTGATAAAAGGATAAAAAAATATTTGGGATGGCTGCAGGGGCGGAGCCAAGTATGCTGGTGGGGGTGGGAGGGGGAAGAAGCAAAAAAAGAACTAAAATGTGTTAAAGGATCATTCTCTAATGCTCCTCCAATTCCTAAAATTAAAAAATTTTGTTTATTTTTTCTTTAAAAAATTTATAATAGACCTGAACCTTCCCACCCCATTTCCATATTTCCATACGCAGCCTTTCTCTCCTATCCTCACCCCATTTTCTTGTTTAACTTGGCCCCCCAAGAGAAAATTCCTAGCTCCGCCACTGGATGGTTGTATTAACTTGAGGCCAATGCAATAGAATAAAAATAAGAGATAAGTAAATATGAAAGTTAAGTGAGGAAGTGTGAGTGTAATTCAGTTCTTTTAATGACATGGAGCAAACCAAATCCGCCTAGATTGTGTATAGATTGGGTAAGAAGAAGAAATCAAGACACCAAAAAGGAAGGGCTGCCACCACGAGACCCTTAAGACTTAAGAGGTTGTATCATTGCTACAAATCTCTAATGTGCCGAAGAAACTGTAAGCAAGCAAAACCTATTGAAATGTCATCGATTAGAATACTGAATACCATTCTTACATTAAATGGTGCCAACTCCCAAGGCAATTGACATTATTTCATCTTATAGCTGACATAAAACTGGTGACTGCCAACCTGCTAATTGAACTAATAGGCTAATAGCATTCCAGGTTGCGAGCAACTGGAACAAAGAGCACCAATTCCCCCTTCAACCTTTGCCAAAGCGCTGCAAACAAGGACTACGCAAATATTAGACAGTAGAAATGTCAGATTTGTGGCATTCAGTGGCTGGAAGAAGACACAAGAGAGAAGCAATGGAAGCTTGAAAACCAAGCCCAGAGAAAAGCTAAGCACTTGGAAAGAACGACTGAAGGCTGCTGATGAATAATCAAATAGCGATGCTTTTCAAATGAACTTTGATTACATTGTTCGATGTTAGGCCTTATCAGGCATCTTGACCCATCATTGCATTTGTGTTGCTCCTTTTGTTTTGTTGCTTCCTTTGAATTGATCAAGTTTTGGGAATTCTAATGTTAATTATTCCACCCTGCCGTTACATGGAAATTATAGGCTCATTGTGTCTCGAACACTGGAATGATGCAGTCGCAGCACATCGTGTGTGGAGGCAATAGTAACAGTACCTGTGTGCAGTAAATTATATTTAGCATTGTTTTGCATCAGAAACAAGATTTAGGGTTGTCTGAAGTGGCTTAACTGAATGATTCGTGTTTTGTCTTTTGGAGGTACAGTTATTAACCCAACTTTAGCTTCAACCCTAAGCCATCAAGGAGCTTATAGCCTCCTTAATAATTTTCTCACACAAAGGTAAAGTAACAAGTCATTAATTCAACCACTTCAGCTGTTACCGAACAGCCACCAAGTGAATAAAACAATTGTTTCGAAGATTAAAAGTGCTATGTCCTATAGGGGAAATGCTAGTAAAAAGACATGCCCAAGTTTGTCTTATAGTGTCTTTTCATAGGTCCCACCATGTCTTAAGGCAAAGAATAGTTGCATAAACTCGCTTACTAGCATTTCCTATTAGAATACAATATGTTAGTGTACACAAGGATTGCCTAATCCTCTCTCTATTTCTTGGAAGATGGGACATGCAGTTTCGCCCCCTAAAGAATCAGAAGATTTATCCTTTTGAGGATGAGAAAAGATATCTTTTTTATGGATGATGAGTTTAGTAGTGGAAGAAGCAATAGCAACATTTCCAACACACTACACAGCCATTCCATGAATCAGTTCCAAACATGTTGTGTCATCGAGCATAGAAGATGAATAACATGGGATATCACATTTAGAACTATCAAAGCAAATTGGTCTCAAAACAATTTTCTTATTTTACAAAGACACACTATCATACTGGTACAAGCACACATATTACATGTGCAAATGATACCGAAACAACATTTTATAATAAATAGTTTATAATACAAGCACACATATTACATGTGTGTGTGTCATTTTCCAGCCCTAACCCTTACACAATCTTCAACCCAACTCAACCTATTTTATTCATGTTTGGTTAGGCAGCTTTCAGGTTGGCCCAACCCAAGTTGCATCCCTACACGACACCTCTAGCACATTAAAAAACTTGCACCAGTCATTAAATGATACCTCAACTTGCCTAGTCATTTTCCAAACAATTATTAATGCAATATAGAAATCATATGAATAAAAACAACAAACTAATGTGGAGGAATTCTGATCAAAAGCACGTTTATGCAAACATGTAGCGCCCATAAAAGGACACTACAAAACTGTGATCAAGAAATCTTCTTCAAAAGTATATTGGCTTCCAAACATCTAAAGCAGATGTCAAGTTGCAAGCTGCTGACACGCCATAGTCCATCCAAAAGCTATGAATCAAAAAGTAAGAGAATAAATAGTTCATTTTTTCTATAGAAATTTTCAAAATTACTACATGGATTTGCATGGATAACTAGGAACAGGAAATGGAAGTCCAGAACAAGAGATGATCATTCAAAAGAATGACATAAGACCAAGTGACCAGTTTAGATAACAGAAGAAAAATAGGCTCACAAAATCATTGATCTAAGAAATTTAGCAAATTCGGGCCAATTCTGTTTCTGGAATGATAAAGAAAAGGAAAAGGAAAACATAAAGGAAGAATAAGCATAATCTAGGTAGCCAATTTAAGTTAGATGGGACCCCCTCATAGTGCTCAAATCAGTTTCCACGTGAGCAGCTACATATCAAGATTCAAGAACTAATTTCGTTCAGGAAAAATTGTTCCATCTAAAGAACTGAAGGAAGATTAAAATAAATAAACAAAAGACTATATCTAAATGTTCAAAGATTGTGGTGAAAACAATCTCCTGTGTGGTGTCTTCATTTTTTTTCTCTTCTCCCTTTCCGTTTCACCTTATACCCTTAATACAAATTTATAACAAGAATTTTAAGTTTCCATAATATCTGGATATGTTTATTTTCTCTATTCTTTTTAGCTTTTAATGTTTATAAGTAAATAAATATAACTATGTTTATAACATTAATAATATAAACAGTAGATTATGATAACCCAAGCATTTACACACCCAGAGAACCAAACACTTGTCACTAACTACATAAATGAAATTTATTTTATAATAATATAATATTAAGTAAAGATTTAGCAACATATATACATACAACATAGCTAGATATTCAATAGAACAAATTTAAGGATTGTAAATTAAACAAAGTCAAAGAAACAATAGTAGGTTAGTAGGTAGTGGAAGTTTTCTAGGTCCTAAAGCAGGAACCCAAGGGATGCAAACAAGAAATACAAACGATCTACACCTTGAGTATAATTGTTAAAGCCTAATTCTCACCTAAGAAGGGCTTCCTTAAGATTTAGGCCATACATTGCTGATTTAATCTTTCAATTACAGATTACCACCTGCATTTGCTTTGACCTTTTTGCACCTTATCGCCTGCCAACTCGAAGGAGAAAGGCGACTCGGTATCAATTAGAAATATAAAGGAGTTTTGACAAGGCAACCAATAACACCTATACCTTCTATCCATCAATGCAATTCCAAACTAATGATTGAAGGAGTATTGTCGATTAATGTACTCAAAGCTAACAGCATGGTTCATGTGGGAACTCCCATAAACAAGTCTTGCACTGAGAACTCTCTCAACAGTACTCCTGTACCTGTATCACATAACACAAGCAGAAAGAATAAATCATGAATACTGTCTTAAACATCCTCTTATATCTTAAGCAATTCTCTTAATAAAAGAAAGAATACATACTACCTTGATACTTCAGTTTACTGAACTTTCACAATACTACCTTGATACTTCAGATGGTTAAACCAAAAAAGTTTGTAGAAAGTACCAAATACATAATTGAATCCCCCCCCCCCCCCACTATATGAGATATCCTTTAACTATTTCAGCTTTTTAATTTGAACCCACTCAAATTCTTTATGCAAAATTTGCTTGATAATCAAAAGATGACCTTCCAGTGAAAAGGAATATAAGCAGGTTGCTAAGTAGGCAACTCTATAGACACCCTCCAGATGTTGTATCAAAACCCATGCAAGGCATTCAAATGCTCTGAAATGCATGTCAAGAAAAAATCAATGCCTGTTTACAAAAAAACTTTACTTTAACCTGGATAAATAAACAATGTGATGCCTGCTGAGTCACCCCACCTACGGAAGGCAGAAAATGACTGCAAACGAGCCCATGTATACTGACCACCAACAGTGGCAACATAATAAATGGAAAGGTAAGACCCTCTTTAAAATAAGTAATATATCAAAACTGCTAAACATTCTTTTGTTAGCATGTTAATATTTTAACCATCGCATAACTCTCTTAAGTAGTTTCATTAAATGAAAAGCGATAAGAGGTGTCTAAACCTCCTTACCTTCTTTTTTTCTGATGGCTGGCTGATGTACGCTCATCTCTGTACCTGAGATTCATGAGAGCATTCCCTGGAGTAAGCCTATCCAACCATATTGAAAATCTCCAAATAAGAAACTTAAGAAAAGCATCAAGTTCTGGTTCATATAGAAATATTAATCCTTGCTAATCCAAAGAAAAAAGAAAGAACCAGAAGTAAATGACATATGAAACAATCAAGCAACAACCAGCTTTCCTTTATTCAACAGGGCCTCGGAGAAAAATTAACTAACAGAAACAGAATATACCTTCATCAAAGAGATGACCTTAACTAAATGTTCTTTCAACATAGCAGCCATTTCAACATCCAATCTCGCTGCATCAATTTGATTAACTCTAGATATCGGAACTGGGATATGTGGCTGCTCAGAAAACCACAAGAAAATCGAAAAGTTCCAAATTTGATTCGGAAACCACGAATTCATTCAGCGTAAAATAGTGAACTCATTCAGCGTAAAATACTATGAAACGAACCAGAATTCAGAAAGGAAAAGGGCGAGTCAGAAATCTACAAAACAGATAGGAAGTAGAAAGAGCAAACAATAAAAGAAGATTGAACACCAAATCCAAGTCGCTTATAAATAAAAAATGGAGTACAGAAAGGAAAAGGTTGAAGGGTTCTCAGGTTCACCATCAAATTTTCAGGTAGAAGGAAAAGTAGCAGAAATTAAAACTAGAAATAAGAAACCATAAAGGGCACCTGAAAAGAATTAGAGAAAGTTTAACATTTTGGAAACATTCGTTGATAAGCATGAATCCAAGCATTCGGCTGGTTAATTGAGACTCGAAGTGGCAGCAGAAGAAGAAGATGACGATGACGCTGCGGCTAATGTTTCTTGACCCATCTCTTCAATTGAATTTTTTAGTGTAGATTGACAGACAAATCATTTGGAACAAGGGAAAAGGAGAAGCCAGAGCAGATGGCAAAGCAGCCTCTACTCTGTTGGCACTGCAAAAGTGCGAATAGCAAAGTACCCGTTGCTCAAAAATCTGTTTTTTTCCCAAACAGTCGGTAGTTATCGGAATAGTCTATTGTCATAGTATATTTGATTCATAATGGGAATTGATATTGAAATCAGCTGCAATACGATTTCATTTCTAAGGGAGGGGGAGAGCCCTCTAATGGGAGAATGTGAAATGAGAATAGAATTCCAATTTCGTCCAACCAAATAGTTGGCATCGGAATGGACTATTTAAATTTCAATATTAAATCTCTGTTTCCTTAAACCAAACAGACCCTAACTTTTGTAAGGGTAGAGTACTTCAGTTAGTGCCTGGAATTTCCTCTCGCGCTCGTTTTAGAAAAGAAAATCCTGTTGCAATTTGCTCCATGATTTGATTCGAACAAAGTTCAGAATCCGAAGGTGAAACTTTATGGTAGTCTTTGGTATAAGCTGAGTTAGTTTTGACTGCAGGTTGTGTTTTATAAAGGCTCCGTTTGGTTTGTGGGATGGAGATGAGAAAATGGAAATATTCTAAAAACATTCATTTTTCTCTCATTTGTTTTAAGAGAAACAAGGGGATGGGATGAGAAAAAAGTGGGATGCGAGATCCCAAAATTGTATAATCAGGGTTGCACGGCTTCATTTTCATCCTCATCGCTACTAGTAATCGTCGTTGCTGGCAATCGTCACCACCACTGCTGATAATCGCCTTTGCCCTTCTCAATGCTGCCACCACCACCGTTGTTAGTAATCGCTACTGCTGGTAATCGTTGCTGCCCTTCTACCTTTTGCATAAGGAAACCAACAATAGATGGTTTCAGGAACTCTGTAACCCCTTTTGTTGTAAGCATGGGCTCTGTGAGTTGTGCCAAATGCATCCACATACAGGTTAGCAAGAGAAGCAAGCTTCTTTACAAACTCAGGGTCGATCTTCTCTTCCTCCTTGTAAAACCTAACATTCTCAAGGAGTAGAACACCTCCTTTCTGGGATTGCAGCCACCAGCTTCTCGACTTCCTCACCAATATAGTCGTTGGCCATCTCAACCTATTAAAAGCATATGCATGAAGTAAGCAAGAGGAATTTGCCGCCATGATAAAACCCAGATCAGAGGAATCTGCTGATTCTAGTTTCGCATGAGGCAACATTGTTGAGGACGATCCTCACCAAGGCATTCACCGATGATGAGGGTGGATTGATCTTTGTGGATTGAACCTCCGAGATCTCTGTTTTGTGTTGGGTAATTTTCCTACTATTTTCCCATGTAAAATCAATCAATGAAAAGTTAAATTTTTACACTTTCCCATCCAATCCCATCCCACCCAAATCTTCCCACAAACCAAACAGAGTCTAAAGGAAAAAGTAGGGAAAGGAAAGAAAAAGTAGGGAAATCTTTACAAATCTTATTTAGGTTTTTCGTTTCCATTTTCCTACTTTTCCCTACCTTTTCCTTCAAGCCAATTATAGCCTTAGAGTTTATTGTATTTTTTTCATCCATCACAAATTAAGTGATATGGTGAGTTTTAGACATTTTGAAAAGTTGTGATGAATTTAAGAGAATTGTTGAAAACTCATGGTGAGTTTTAGACAATTTCCTTTGTTTAAATAATTAAAAATAAAAAACAAGAAAAAGGAAAGCCTAAACATGGTGGGGGGCAGGTGGAATTGTTTTTGAAACAAGTCAGATTTGTATTAAAAAAGCATTAAACAAATATAAGAGTATAAAAGTTGTCATATATGATTTATGAAACATGAAAGTCGATCAGATGAAAACATATTTTTTCAAACCAAAAATTCAAAAACATGAATTTGATTTTAGTTTCAGAAACGAAAAATACAACAAAGAACATGTTTTTCTGTAATTTTTATTTTAACAACCAACTTGTTTTTCAATCAGATGGTTTTTGTTTATTCTTATAAGTCACGACAAGAAAAGCAATTCATGTAGAATACCGCCCTTAGTTATTTCCTCTTATGACAGCTAGTTTTTTATTACAGGATGGATAAATACAAAGAATTTCTAATTCATCTCAATTGAAAGGTAGTTGTAGCGTTGTTTAGAGTGATGTGAGAAAACTTTACTACTAAAATTGTTCAAAATTGAATCATTATAAGAGTAAGTTAGCCAGATTATAAGGCCCCTTTTAGATCGTGGGAATAGGGGTCTGGAGCTATTTAGATTCCAACTGTTTGGTTGGATGGAATCAGAATCTTATTTTTATTTTTGCTGGAATGGCATTCCCCATTTGAGTGAATGGCCTTTTCCTGCCCCTCCCTTGGGAATGAAATCCCATTCCTGCTGATTTCAATTTCTATTTCTATTCCTGTCAGAATCAAACAGATTATGGGAATGGACCATTCCGATTCCGATTTCGGAGGATTTTGATTCCGATTCCAACTACAAATCAAATGGACCCTAAATTCTATTTCTAAAATCAATAAGGGAAAATTTCTTAAATTATCCTTATGGTTTAAATAATTGATTAGCTCTACCCTTACTGTTTACATATTGTCTTAAAGTACCCCTATTGTTTCTGACAATTGACATTATCGTTAAACGCTAACGAAGAAATGAAAAGTTAAATTTACCCTCCACTGTTTTTCAAATTTTTAAAATAAAACCCAACCAACGAATATGTTAGGAAACTGGTCTTCAAGGCAGGCCCTGGCGCTGGATTGCACCGTTGACCTTGTTGGGATCAACAGATATGGAGACGGACTTTATCAGATCATTCTCATCAACAATCCTGTAGGTATCGGTTAGCTTCTTCCCAATTTCCATCGAAGATCATTTGTTCCCTACCCTCCTCCGATATGGTTGAATCCTAGTGGACGATTATCTTCTCAACGGCTTCAAATCTATGGATGCGAGGCAAAAAAAAAAGGAAAGATAAACAAACTTTAACAGTTAGTCCTTTTAAAAGCCAAAAAACAAAAATAAAAGCTGCAAATCTTTTCGCAAAGTTCTTTTTCTCTCTTTCGTTGCAGTGATGATGAGATGAGGGTATAGTCGATTGATTGTTTGAGAGAGAGAGAGAGAGAGAGAGAGAGAGAGAGCGAAGAGAGAGTGAGTTTTGTTTGAAAGAGTACAACACGAAGCAAAGAGATGGGTGTATTGATAGATATTTATTTTTGATTAGAGGACCTGAGCAAATGAGGTGATTTAGTTTGAACTAAGGGCATGTTCGTTTTCTCTAAAGCCTGACATCTGAAAGTGCAATAATTACATTAAGAGGTATATTGGTATTAGTGAATTTTTCTTTCCTCTGAACTCTGAATGAAGAAAATGTTGTTTCGAATTCTGAAAATTATCAAATATCCATTATGACCACATATATGAGAGTTTTTGCTTGTCTTTTTTTGGGGTATCATTGGAAAATAACAAGTTGTATGATTGCACTTTAAGAGATAAGAGATAAGAGGAAATGAACAACCATTTTTCTCTTAAAGTTAAAATATTCCTCTTAAGAGATAAGAGTTAAGAGAAAATGAGCAAGCCCTAACAGTCATATTCCTTGAGCAAATGAGGAGGGCAGGGAATGAATGATTTTCAATGGAGATCGGTAAGAAGCTGACCGATACCTATGGCTATGGGTTGTTGATGAGATGCAATTCTTAATGGAGTTCGTCTTCATATCTGCTGATACCAGCAAGGTCAATGGTGTAATCCAAATCGCCATGGAGTGTCGACATTGACAAAATGAGAGATGGCAACAATGAAACACACGATCATCTCCAAGAGTGACGACTTCGATGATGCAGAGATTGGACCATGACAATTAGCAACAATGACTCGGTTTCTGATATCAGATGGAAAGGGAATCCCCGGAAGAAGGAATTTGAGCATCGCCACTTCCCCTAATATCAAATGGATCGTGATAGACCACCATCGCTGCTAAAAGTTGCAGCGGCGACGATGTGGTCTCAGACTGAAACAGGGGAGGTGAGACCGATGGAGGAAGAAGAAGAAGAGCAAGAAGAGGAAGAAGAAGAAGAAGAAGAGAGGGAGAGAGAGAGAGAGAGAGAGAGGGGGAGGGAAAAGAGAGAAATCTGAAGAAAGGGGGTGTTGTCACTTTGTGTTGCTTTGTGTTGGGAAGGTGAATAGTAAAACCACATTTGCCTTACCTTCAAGCCATAGATGCACCCTCCTGATCCCCTAGAAAGTAGTGGTGTAACTTACGTTGATAACACCACCACCACCTTCTTCATCTCCGTGACGGTGCTATGCCAAACTCAACCCAGGTTGCAATCAACGGAAACAGGTCTTTTGAACCATGAAATGTATAAAGAAAAGGGTAATATTAGGTTTAAAAAAAATTATAGGTCATGTAGTGTTACATGCGCACGGATTATGACAGAATATTAAGGGACACTAATGCTAGGGGTAGAGCTAGTCAATTGTCAGAAAACTTAAGGATACTCTAAGACAATATGTAAATATTAAGGATAGAGTTAATTAATTAACTAAGCTATAAAGGGTAGTTTAAGAAATTTGCCCAATCAATAACTCTCATCTCGTCTACCTACATTGATTTTTATTCTATAAACAAATTTTGCACTTAGAAGTTTAGAAGCAAGATATAAATCTAACCAATTACTTTTAGGCCAAGATTTAAAATATCAATACACACCAATACAGCATAAGCGATGTACCAATCCTTTGAACCCCACACAATTTATTGGGGGACAATTTAAAACATGTCTACCCCTCTCAAAAGATTAACATTTCATGTGTATCGGTGCAGTGACCTACAACACGATATATGTCAGCAGCCGATATGGTTTGATACATTACCAAACCCATACAATGTATTAGGGGGTCAATTTAAGACCTGCCTACTCCTATCAAAAGATAAAAGATTCGTGTATCAGTGTATCATTATTGTGACCTATCGATATGATATATAACAGCCACTATTGAATGAGACATTGTGAAATTTTAAAAATTGATTTAGGTTATCAGTATTGTGACTTATTGATATGATAAATACCTGTACTTTTATTTTTACTTTAGCAAAAGCCTCTCCTCTACTTTTGAAAAAATGGACAAATACCCTTGAACATGTAAAAATAAACTTTTACCCTTGAACATCATCTAAGCTATTTGTGAAATAGCATTTTTGCCCTTACTCCACCAATTCATTACACTTCCATACTTTTCATAGAACAATCGAACCCTAACCCTAACAGTTGCAACGGCGATAGTACTCGGAATATTCCACTTCATAAAATATTTTGTCCATTTTTCGGCGACTGTTATTCACCGACAACGATTGTTCTTCACCCTGAAGTTCGATTTCTTCACCGACGACGACCATTCTTCACCCCAGAGTTCGATTTCTTCACTGACGATGATTATTTTTCACCCCGGTGTTCGATTTCTTCACCAGACATTGATTGACTTTCTTGACTTTCTTTTCATTTATCTTGCAGCAGTGATAGTATTCGGACTATTCCACCTCCCATAATATTTTACGGCAACTGTTCTTTACCGGACGACAACGTTCTTTACCCTAGAGTTTGATTTCTTCACCGAACGGTATCTTGTTTTCTTGTAGGAGTTCGTAAGAATCCAATTTTTCATCTATTTTTTATTGAGTTCGATTTCTTTGCTTTCTTTAGTAGGAGTTGAATTGGTATAGCTATTTTACCAAACCAAGTACGAAAGAGTCTGTTATGCATTTTGGTCTAAATGCTTGGTAGAGGAGCAAACGTAGACTGTGACTGCGTTCTATAGTTGACACATTGGAATATTGGAAGTAGAATTATTGGGTTGTAGAGTCAACCATTGAGGCAAAAGCTGCAAGGTTGAGTGTAGGTTTGCTTGGTAAGATGGCTTTCGTAGGGGGTAATGTAGTCTAGGCCCCAAGCTTTGGAAGGAATTTCCAAGATTGAGAATTGGATTGGGTGTCGGGTCTGCTTCATCTGCTAAAGGTTGGTTGTTGATGTTAGCTAGGAAGACGAATGGAGGTGGAGGTGGAGTGCGGGTGGTCTTTTCTCTGTGAAGTCTCTAGCATCCAGGCTGAGTGATGGCAGTCAGGATTGCCTTCCCACCAAGCAAATCTGGAACCCTGTCAGTTCGTTGAAGGTCAACTTCCTAGTCTGGGCCATGGCGCTGGATAAGTGTTTGACCAAGGAGAATTTTCTTATGAGGGATGTGCAAATTCAGGATCTGAACTACAGCTTGTGCAGGCAGGTGATGGAATCTGTTGACCATCTGCGCATTCACTGTTCGGTTTCTTCTCAAATCTGGTGGCACTTCTCTTGTGGTGCTGAAACCTGAAACCTGAGTAGGAAGGGGAAATGTGTTTGGAAGTCTCTCCTTGCTATCGATCAACAAGTTTAACCCTGCTGCTCTGTTAGGCACTCCTGAGATAAAAAGAGAGAACAAAGAGTATAATATATAGATAGGGGTATTTTAATAAAAATAGATGTATGTTAACTCATAAAAGGGTAAAATAGGTATTTAAAAAAATATGATTTAACATAAAAGGGTAAAATAGGTTTTTGTGATTGCCAGAAAATAAAAAAGAAGAATTTTTTTTAACGGGAAGATCTATGACATGAAAAAGATATATAAAAAGAGTTCTGATCAATCAAAATCCACTCATAAATTTTATAAATAACACCATGTTCTCTACCAAGTTATTAAAGCAATTTCACAAATTTTGTTAAGCACTTTTTCTTTCTCTATTATTTTCTATGAAACCAAAGATATCCTATGGCCCTTTGCACTATTGAACATTTTAAATGAAGAAAAATGGAAGAAAATAAAATAAACAAATCCAGCACTACTCTAGTCATTAATTACAACACTCGATTTTTCTAAATTGCCCTCGCACAAATTATCGAATGCCGAATCAAGCTCATCAGCGACATCCCTCTTTCCCAACCTCCTCATCCCTCTGCTCAAAACCTTCACCACATACTCGTCAGCCGTAGGCGAACTTCCCCACCCGGCTCTCTTCATCAACCGATAAATCCCCACCGTCGATTCCGCCCGTTCCGCTGCAACCAACGCCTTGATGAGCCGAGACAACCCTCGGTCATCGCTACCCCCCAACCCTTCTTCCTCCAGCTCAGATATCAGACGGTCTATCTCCTCCGACATGCCATTCCTCGCTAGCGCTGCCACCACATCGGCGTAGAGAGAGCAGTCGGTCTTGTACCACAATTCCGATCGTACGGCCGAGAATACCTTGAGGGCGAGATGGCACTGGTCTTGTCTCAGAAGCTCGCCGAGGGAAGCGAGGAGGTCGGCCTTGATCAGACGGGATAAGGCTCTGGAGACGAGTTCGTCGACCTTGGCCTCGTCTGCTCTTTTGGCTCGTTTCAGGGCTTGAACGGCATGGATTGCTTCCGTGCTCAGTACTCGGCCTTTTACAATCGGCCCACGGTTGTCTCGTGGCCCACATCGAATTACAACGGCCTGGTTGGAGCTCTGTTTCCTCGAAGAATAAGAGGCAGCAGCGAAGCTGCAGAGGTTTGAGCGGAGAGACGAAGACGCCATGAACAGATGAGGAGAATACAGACTTGAGAGCAGAGAGAGAATCAGATAAAACTCTAGCCTCTATGCAAGATAAAGATTTTCCTTTTATTAATAAAAATAAATAAAACCAAGAAAATGATGTTCTTACGTGACGATAATAGCCCTACTCTTTTCGTTAAATGACTAAAATAACCTCATTTTAAGCTCTGAAACTCTGCGTTGAAAGGAAGGAGGTTTTAAAGCCAGAGCAGCGTCAATGAGCAAGCGTAGCAGCGAGCAAGTAGCCAAAATGAAGCCCAGTTCAAGATTAGCTCTCAGGGTTTCGAATGACCAGGAAACCAAGGAAAGGACATCGTAGGCATCGATGAACAAAAGAAGGAAGAGTGTGACAGAGATGGCAAGCAAGAGGAGGATCAAGGTGAAGGAGGTGATGAGAAGGAGGATGCAGGAGATGAATGAGCCATGGAAAAAAGCGAGTAGAGGAGGTCTAAATTGGGTATCATCCCTTCATGGAGAATTGGAGATGTAACGGGAGATGGGATGGATACCAGTGAGGGTATTTGATGAAAATTTTGAATTCAACATAGGAATAGGAGAATGGAGTGATTTGCACTCATTCAATGGGTTAAATCACCAAAATAACCTTGTCAATTAAATGGAATAATAAACATGTAAATGTATGTATTATGTATATACCCATTGATGACAAAATCATCAATAATGCAGTGAAGCACCCATTTTAATGGGAAGCACTAATTTCATATGCAACTAATAGAAGCATCGATATGGTTGGTACTTGCTTTTTATTTTATTTTATTTTATTTTATTTTATTTTATTTTACACAGTTCCAATCAAGTATTTTTAATGTTTTAAATGTTTAAAAATATTTTTGTATTGATGTATTCATGTGTATTTAGATGCATCGACATGGATTATCATATCAATATTTTACTCCTTAATGGGAGAAAATAAAATTAATTTTGTATTTGGGATACTATTCCAATAGGACAACAGTCATTTGTAGTGTGCAATAAAATGTTGAGATTCTTGAGAGTTTTCCTTGGGGACAAGTAAAGAGAAGGATATTCTTCTGGAATAGCTTGGACTCCGAAAAAAGTTGGGGAAGTTTTATAGGATGCATCAAACATCTGCAGCTCACATTGTAACAGGAGTCTACAATGGGCCTGTTAAAGCATGAGTCTGTCCTGGTCAAGGTAAACGGTAAACCCAGTCCTAAACCAATTAGAGAACACAAGAGACCCAATTTGATTATGTCCCCATTGTCAGCAAGGTTGTCCTTTGTTAGCATTGCTGTTTTTATCTCAAATGTTTTGGATCGCTGAAAGCGAAATATTGAGAGATAGATGTGTTGTCTTGTCAAATCAAATCACATATGAGAGTAATTTCAGCTAGAAATGCCTAGAATGATTAGAACCCTTAAAAAGAAATGCCTAGAACGATTAGAAATGCCTAGATAAATGTCCATTTGATGTTTTACAAGCAACCTCACACATGATTCTTTTAGTTATGCAAACAGCTGTATCATAAGCCTTATAGTGCTTATTCCATATTTGCATTGTATCAGTATGGCAATTCTCAATGTTTTATATATATATATATATATATATATATAAATATGTATTTTATCAATAAATAATATATAATTATCTTTTACATCTAATATATGAGTTCAGATATGTGCCCCACAACGTCCAATAGCATATCCCGTCATGTATTGAAAACATCTCTCGATGATGACATTATATTCTCAATACATGGTGGGGATGTGTTGTAGGACGTTGTGGGGTGCAGATGTGAACTCCTAATTTATGTGTTATTTTATATTTAATTTATATTTTTAATTCAATTTTTTTATTTTTTATTTATAAAAAATTAAAAATTACAATTTGAAAACAAAAATGGGTTTTTTGACAAAAATAGTGAGACAAGGTGCCTATGATGCCTTCAAACACAGATCTTGAAAAGTTACCCAAAATAAAAAAGATTCACCTCAATCAGGCCTCGGAGTGCAATGTTACGACTTCTACAAGTTTACAAACATATTTTGGATGCAACCCGTGACCCGATCACCGGGTTGAACGGGTCAACAGTCCAATCATCCGGGCCAGACATTTTTTACCTCTCTCGGTTTTATTCAAACTGAACCTGAAATCTGGGCCAAGTGACGGTTAAAACAATTTAACCAGCTGAATCAAATAGCAGATTGAAAACACCGGCAATTCTGCAAAGCATGTCTATACCATAGAACTGCTCTAAAAATAAGCATTAGCCACAAAAAAAAAAAAACACTTTTGCTTAGGAAAACATCATTTGAAGCTAATCTGTCTTTTTTTTTCTTTGGCAATTTCCATTTTCTTTTAGGGTTAAGAGAGAAAGTGTAGCTAACCCTGAAATCAGAGAGAGAGAGAGAGTACATTTCTTAATTTTCCCTTTATCCTATTTGGCTATTTGCTTTCCGTCCTATTGAGTAATATTTCAAGATAAAACGTTCAAGCAACCCACTCCAATGAGGGCGGGTCACTAAGCTGTTGGGTAGTATGCTAGTTGCAAAATTACAAACCTAAAGAGATCAACCATCTGATATAATATAAATAATCGAGTTTACCAAATTGTCATCAACCATATATTAGCAACATTCTCGGCTACAAATTTCCACCTCTACTAGTTCACCGAATCAGGACAGTTATACATAATTGGACGGCAAGGAGCCAAAAATCCAGCCAACCGAGCACATTTAAAATGAGAAATTGTTGGCTTCTACAGAAGGCATAATTGAGCAGCAAAATTACACTTTCTTTTGGGTCGGTCCCCTAGATTCTTCCAAATCATGACATCTCAAAGTAGCAAAAAAGGAAAAGCTATCACTAAAGCTCTTGCATCTCCCATCCAGGATGACAGTTTTCAACTTGACCATCCATTCCTAACTAGTAGGATACAACTTTGTCTCTTTCCGAGCAACTGGGACAGATGGGTAGAAAACAAACTCAAATAACTGTACAAAAACAATGTTTACTCTTGAAAAAAAAAAAGAAAATGCTAAAATTAATTGAATGTAACTGGGGCAAAATTAAATCCACCAGCAATCTCTTCTCCACGCCCAGCAATAGACTGAAATCAGCACAGACAAATCTGAGCTATCTTCAACATTTCGAAATTGAGGCGAGTAAAGGAACAGCTTGAAAAGTTCTATTTTCAATCAATCTTTCCTACAACATGAAAATGTTTAACATGAAATCAGTAACCTTAATTATAGACAGGAGCAAAGTAGGTTTAAGTGCTGAGAGAAATCTCAAAATTCTGATAGAGCTTACCTTCATCCTTCAACATGTACTCCTTGCAATGGTAAGAATTTTATGAAAGTGGTACAACAGCATCTAGATTTTTCTTTGTGAGCCATCCATGAGGATAGAATGGGTGGGAAGCTTCCAGATGAAGATGCCACACCATGATTCTTGAGCAGTTCAAAAGTAAGCCTTCCATTTGGCTTTCATCCTCAACAACTTGTTCAATAAAGGTGCTCTCCTGCAAATCCCAATCCAAGACTTAATTCTATTGGTTTTAGAACAAACCACACAATTTCACCAGATCTTTCAATTGATGATCTTTAAGGAGAGAAGAAAACTCACAGGGGATCCTCCCTTGACTGTGTCGAGCTGCCTAATGGGTTCCAGAGTAGGCCTGTGCCATCTCTTAGGGTCCCAGATTATGGTACTATTGAAGGCAAACCCTGACATATCAGCATAAAATCTCTGGAATCTCCTACTCCGATCATTTGTATGCCATCCAATAATTTGGCTACCATTACAAACAGGACCCTCTAGCAATGCTTTGTTTTTGCTTTGCATGAGCAAGGCTATTGGCCATGTCCCAAAACGTCTACAAGAGTAAAATGGTGGTCATGGTTAAAAATATCAGAATCCTAAATAAGTATAGGAATCCAATAATTGACTGCAACAAAGAAATGGAAAATAGATGATCCATTGATTCTGCATTTGTATATAAAACAAATATGGGGAAAAGTTTTTTAACAGTTTCCCCTAGAATGCAATACCTCACCAGTATTGAGTTTCTTGTAAATCATTTCCTAATGAAAAGATTTGACTTTGGGAGGTATTAACCATTCACATTCAGGAATTAATCCAAGCAAAAAGGCCAAAATGAGAGAGAGAAAAGGCTCCAATTCGATACAACGGGCCACACCATGCTATCATGATGCAAAAGGCAGATGAAAGCATCATCTAACAGTAAAAGAAGGGAAGAAAAACCTCTATTTTCCCTCAAATGAACCAGAAGTTCAAAGAAGGACGAATAGAGCTATTCTTTGAACCATGATATCTTCCCAAAACTTTCCCATACTGCTAGGGGCAGCATGTCTAAAAAGGACAAAAAGAAGGCTATACCACTTAACAGATTTCCACAAGCATCTAAATAAATCATAGAAGTAACATAGGCAATTACAATCACCTAGAAGACACATCTATTTACTTATCTAGGCTTTGCAAACTTAACTAGGGAACATATTTATTAAACAATAGATACAGCACACATACCCATCTCTTTCTTCAATGAATTCAGTTAACTTTTCTCAAAAAAAGAAGGTTATTAATGTTTGACTTCAAAAATCTAAAAACAAAACATCCGTGCTTGGAAGTACTTGAAATAACAGATAAAACCTGATCCATCAAGATAAGTCGCTTACATCTGCATATAGATGCACCAAGGGCCTCTCTAGATTGTCAAAAATTCTCCTATTCCTTAAAGAAGCAATAAGCCTCTTGTTGAGTTTCTACCTATCTATCTATCTATTCAGTGAGCTTCTCTAAATGACACAGTAATCTTCCATGTGGCAACTTAAATTTGATCTTGAAAGGAGTTTCCATATTCCCCTCTCCACATCATTGAAAAATAAGACCTCTTTTTTATGGACCGGTTTTATATTAAAAATGATAAGTGTGGGTGACTATTATTAATTAGGCAAAACTCCAATACAATGTTATATTACTTGTATGTAGGGCTGATATCATGCCATAGTTTTCAAGGCGTCTACGTGATTATGGGCAACACTGGGGCACCTATGTGATAAGAATTTTATAATATAAAGAACCAACTTTTCGCTAGTTCCCTAGTTTTATATACCATTCAGCATGTATATTAATTGAAAAAATAGCAATTCTCTTTATTAAAAACACTAATTTCCTCTACAAATGTAGCAAATCATCACATCTAAATATAGAAATCTTTTGCATATATTAATTTCATTATTTTCAAAAATAATACCACAATAAGTATTTAATAGAGCAATTCAAATCCATTAGCAGCTAAAGAAGGTCATTAACTTTATATGATAAGTATTCAAGATGGAAAGTAAAATAGAAAAAAACAAGGATGGAATCTCTGTTTTATTTAATTGGAGAGAGAGAGAGAGAGAGAGAGGAGAAGAAGAAGAAGAAGAAAAAGAAAAATAAAAATAAAAGGAATCTATCTATACTTCTATTCTTTCTTTCCTTCTTGCTTTTTTCTTTCTTTCTTTTTCTATCCTCAAAACTCTTTGATCTTTTAAATTTCAATAGTAAAACATTAAAACAAAGTATAAATGATATATAAGCATATAATAAAATGTTATGTATTAACACACATATTAATAAGATGCAGCAATATAAATGATATTATATAAGGCACCCACCTTGTCATTTTTGTCGACTAGGCAGGTGCCTAGTTGCTATAAATCAAGACGTTTAGGCAACCTAGTTGCCTAGGTGATGCCTTAACAAAAGGTGAACACTTCAGTGGGTCCCTATCAGATTGACAGTCTGGATCATCCAAAGAATCTCTCCATGTGGCAAAGTGGGGGTTGTGTAAGGAAACTCCCTACTTGACCCAATTAGGAAAGTTTCCAAATTGGTTCAAGTATGGAGCTTCTCTACACATTACACAACCTACCTATTTCTGCCATGTGAAGGGATGATGTGACAGATTTGAACTGTCCATATAGAGATTACCTGAATTGGCCACCTATGCAATCTTCCAGGCCAAAGCAGCCTGTGGTCTACTTTGTATTAGTTTCTTCCACAAGTAATATTATCATTGAAAGTTCTAATATTTTGATTAAATTTTGCTAAAATCCAACAACGTGGAAGGTCTTTTGAGTTCAAATTTGCCCCGTCAATGGGGGATAGAAAGAGGAACATATGGGATTTTTTGGACCCCATACCAACTTGCCACATGTTAGATTCCTTGGTCATTCAGCATTCTTCTCTAGAAGACTCAACTAGTAAAACCACCCCTTATAAACAGACAAACACATATGTATATAGTACCCTATTTTGGTATAGAATATATACAATACACAATTTAGAATATACAAATGTGTTCATCTTAGTCTAGAATATACAATATGCAGCTTATTAAATTAGTTATTCATGTCTGCATCAGTAACCAAGCAATCATCATAACTAGGAGTGCCTAGTTGTTGGCCAGTTGCCTAGGATCCAGGCAGGTATATATACTTGCCTAGGCTTTCAGGCAACATCATCAGATATCATAAGATCCCTTAATTGTGGATTCATTATGGAGATGGCTTGTTCAAGTCCAAGCCATTGGATTTAGAGACCCTTTTTAGTGGATAATATGGCCCTTTATCCTCTATAACATTTCTCTGAATCAATTATATCCTATTAATCAGCTCGAAAATAACCTTAAAGATAAAGGTGATAGATATGAACTGTGAAAATTGATTTGGTAGAAGCAGATCCTCGACCCAAAGAAATGTAATGAATCACCCAAAAGCAAGACTAGGACAGAAAGAAGAGCCTTTGAAGAGTTCAAAGGGAGGAGGAAGAAGGAAGAGAGGCTGAAGAAAGCTATAGTAAGGGAAGGAGGAGAGGCATGGAATGAGGAAGCTGCAGGGCAGAAAGAAGTGCTTGATGGGGAGGATTAGTGGTGTTATTTGGAAGGGGAGGGGGCATGTTTCTTTTGTGAAAAACAGAGTTGAGAAAGCAGTGGAGAAGTGCTGATTACAAATAGGAAGACCGTTGAGAGTGTTTTTTCCTTTTGTGTTGTTAGTTTCCTGTTAGTTATTGGGTAAAGGCGTTATCTTAGCACCTTATTGGTGGTTGTAATCAGCTTCTTTTTCTTTGAATAAATTCTCTTTTCTTTTATTAAAAAAAAAAAAAAAAAAAAAGAGCAAGACTAGGGCAGACTGCTATTATCACCTGACCCAGGGCCAGGAACATTTTGGAATCAAAGACCTCCAATAAATGATACCATGTGTAAGGCTTCCTACAGATGCCCCATTCAGGCAATCAAATACTGAAGATACCAGAAATGCTATTCAAATATCACATGTTCATAAAAAGAAACTGAAAAACCCAAGAATGAAATGAACCTTCTATCTTTGATCAGTGGAATAGCGATCTTGACTTAGGCAAGTATGTAATCAGTGCTTTAAAGGCGAGAGACACAAGAAAAGCACAAGGGCCTTCTAGTGCCCAAGAGGCGCACACCCGGCCAAAATAAGATGCAAATTTTTGGAAAAAATAAATAATAAATAAGCATTACTCATAAAAATGGAAATCTGAATTTTAAAAGAAATTAAATATTTTCAAAAGCTTATTAGTTTACATCAACATATATATAAGTATAGCATATAAAACAAGTTCAAAGTGAAAGTGAAATAAAAAATGGAGAGTTGTGGACCATACCTAAGTGCTTCAAGAACTCAACAATTCAAGCATGTCAAACTCTCATATGTTTGTCTAACTCCTAGTTGCATTACTTCAAGTAGCTAGTAAACAAATTCAAGTGGCTAGCAGACAAAGGGGTATATTTCTAGAACTACAAAGACAATTTTTACTTCATAATGTTTGAAGAAAAGATTACTTGGTGCAATGGTAAAATCTTAGGCTCTCAAGTGTGAGAAAACAGGTTTGAGTCTGAGAGCAGCCATTTTGTGTGAAAATTTTCTAAAGGTTAGGACTGTATCCAATCCACCCAGTGATTTAAAAGGCGTGCGCACAGGCGAGGCGCATTTTGGGGTATGTGCCTCGCCCAAGTCCTAGGCACACCAGGGTGCGCCTCAACCCTATTTGCTAATGTTGTTCATTCATTCATTGCAATAAAATGTCTTCTTAAAAGGCAATGAAAGTTATAAAATCATTATTTTTTGCATGAGAAATAAGAATTTCAGACCCTAACATAGACTTGTTTGGGCTTGCCTCGAGGGGCGTGGTACAAAGGCGACTCATAGAATCAAGAATGCAATATGTTTTACATCACATTAGCTACTTGAAGCAATGCAATTAAGGAGAAAAAGAGATTGTGTGTTTTACATGCTTGAAAATGCTTTATATGTTTGCTTTTATTTTTAAATTTTCATTTGAATACGCTTTACATGTTATGTTTATGTATTTTAATTTTAGATAATAGGTTTTCTAAAAAATTTATTTTAAAATTTAAGTTTATATTTTTTTATTAACATTATGTTTAATATTTTTTGAATTTTTTGCAATTTTTTTGAATTTTCTGACTTTTTTTTATTTTTTTAGCTTTTTTTGTAATTTTGCACCTTTCTTAAAAAGGCGTGCACCTCGCCTTGCGCCTTGCGCCTTGTGCCTCAAGCGCAAATTGACCCTTGCACTTTTAATTCACTGAATCCACCCCTACCAAGGCCCCAGATAGCTGGGACCAACATTAGGTAATGGCCTTTAATGTTTGAAGATAAGATTAAATAGCTCAAATAAGTTATGTTTATATGGAGAATACTTAATTAAAAATAATATATTGATATGTAAATTTCTGGTGTATTACCTATGTACAAAAACTAGAGTTCAAACCTTCTAGTCAACTCCTACTTGCCCATTTTTAATACTACCATCACTTTTTTATCTCATTCTAATTTCTACCCTTTATTTTGTTAACTTCCTTGTTGTCATTGTCACTCCTTTGCACAACGATATCTCCTACCAAAAAATTCACTCCTCTTTATGTGCTCCATCTACTTTTAGTATCCCCCCCTTCTCATATGTTTGTTTATTTCCTTTTCATTTCCAGCTACACCCCCATTATATATAATAACACACTTTCTATCTCCCCAAACATCAGGTATATTAGTTATCTATTTACCAAATTATGTATGCTTTGCTCATTTTGGTTTATTGCACATGCTACAACACACTTACAGATGACTAGATGATAATAAAAACAAAGCATAAAAACAATTTGTTGCTTTGTTATACAATGACTGTTTAGGCTGATCTCCCATTCAACTAAGAAATAGAAAATTTTGAATATAATTGTATCCATAAATAGGAAATGTGTATATGGAATGGAGGCATTCCATGAGACTACTTGGCTGTCATTGGGTTATTCCTTTAGACATCCTCATGCTAATTTGGAGATGGCCATCTAGCAGTCAGAAGAGGTAAAGCATTATTGATTCTCCTTGCTTTTGGATTGTGTTGGAGACTGGAAGGAAGATAAACAAAGGCTCTTTGAAAGCAGGAGATGCATGACGGAGCAAGTGATTAGCAAGATAAAAAGCGGCAGCACACTATGGATGAGCAGAAAACTTAAAGCCTAAGGGAGCTTAGAGAACTAAAGTTAGGTCATTTTTTGTACTGATCGGGAGGATGTTCATTTATTTATTTGTCAAAAAATAAATAAACATAGTGGTGGTGTAACAAGGAGAACCATTTGAAATCAGGCAGCTCCTACATAAGACAAATATTGGCAGTCTCATTTGAAAGCAGGAGATGCATGATGGAGCAAGTGATTAGCAAGATAAAAAGTGGCAGCACACTATGGATGAGCAGAAAACTTAAAGCCTAAGGGAGCTTAGAGAACTAAAGTTAGGTCATTTTTTGTAGTGATCGGGAGGATGTTCATTTATTTATTTGTCAAAAAATAAATAAACATAGTGGTGGTGTAACAAGGAGAACCATTTGAAATCAGGCAGCTCATGCATAAGACAAATATTGGCAGTCTCATTTAGGGAAAACCTAATTTATCATGCATACATGGAACCATATATTAATCATATTATCAAATACCTTCCAATTAATTGTTTACATGCATTATATTGCAGGCATAAATGACCAGAGCATTTCAGGAATAAACCTCATTATTATATGAAATGAGACATCAGCTTATAGTCGTTTCTAAGTCAATTTCGGCCCCATGCACTTCATATGAGTGTCAGACACCAATGCACGCCATAAAGTACTTATTACATGAAAAGTAGCATATAACAACCAAGGCATGATTAAAGAATACCTAATAGTGTAATTGATCTGCATTTGTCCCATCATCATGCTTTCATGTTTAATGTTGTGTGGTCTTAATTCTTGATATTCAGAAGAACTTGAAGCATCAAAATTAAATTGAAAAAGAAATAATTAACAGAAGGTAGGAGACAGATATAAGATCTTGGAAAATTAAGTACCTGATCTCCCTCAATTGTGCAAAAAGATCAACAGAATACATGTTATAATAATCTGCAAAGTATACGATTCCATCAAGGCGGTGTGTTTCAATGTGAGATAATGCTATATTTCTTTGGTGCACTCTTCTATCTCTTATACTAGTGAGGTTCTTATCACAGACAAGATGTCTGTACATAACTCCCATTCTCCTCAAGATATCAGCTGTTTCAGTAGATTGGGCTGACATCTCCACGACTATCCACAGCATAGGCGGAGGGACCAATCTTAATGTGTGAGCCAGACGATTCAAATAATAGGCTTGAAATGGAGAAGTCTGTGTTGGAGTCACAACTATCAAAAGCTTCCGATGCACAAAATCTGATTCTAGAAAGGATAAGTCAGTAACAGAGCTATTATCAGAAATCCCATTTAACATGTCCTCCCCCTTCAGCTCTGTTCCCATGCTGCAATTGTCCTTTACTGAGGGAATTTCAATTAATGATCCTTCATTCCTGGAAGTGCCATCATATAGTTGTTCATTTCTAGCTGGGGGAATCAGATCAAAGGAAAAGGCTTGGTGTTTGGATACGAGATTTATGGAGAAACTCATCGAGACAAAAGGGGTAAAACCAATGAAAATCCCGACCATAAAGCAAATGAAGAAATGGAGGAATGCCCGTCTCCAGGATTGCCCCTTAGATTTTGACCTTTCCAAGGGCCGAGAAGATCTGTGTGAGAAAAAGCCAAGCACAACAGAATGGATTCTATACAAAGATGAATGGGAATCCACCAAACCAAGCAACGATGATGATAATCCGCCCGATGGTGCATGGTTCAGAGAACAAGAGGATGACTTTGACAAGGGAGAAGCAACCAGATGTGCCTCCCCATTCTGCATAGCTCCAGCTCGTGGCACCGGAGACAAAGTTCTTCTAATTGAAGCCATTTCCCCAATCAACTGGATATCCTTCAAATTATATAGACTTGACCTCCAGTTACTTAACAAAGCTATTCGACCAGTCAAGAAGAACTAAAAATTTTCAAAAGCAAATACCAGTCTCATCTTGCAAATCTGCCTTGATGCATTTCAATTCACAGTTCCACAAGAACTACCTATCAGACCAACGACAATGGAACCTAGTCCAGACACGCAAGTCTTTTGCCCGAGCATATAATCAGCTATATGTTACCGATCGTCTGCAATCCAAAGTAACCCAACTCAAACACTACATTACAGAGAAGACCCCAAAAGAATAAAGCGTTATCCCGTTCGCATCATAAACTCAAATCAGAAGGGAACCAGCATTCCGAATTCAATATCTTATTTCAAGAAGGAAAGAAAGAATATAGATCGCACTTACTAAGACGTTCTCTTCGTACTCAATACCCAGAAACCATTCTACTCCGAAAAACACTTGAACCGAACAAAATATATTCCAACCCACCACCTGGAATTTTCATCAGTTCCGTGCTTTCTCTACGCCACAACATCACTCAAACACAACTACTCGGAAGTAGGAACCCAGATCGCAGAGCAACTTCAATTTTGAATCAAGCAACCCGACAAGGATTGTAAAAGCGTTGAAGTACCTGATCTGCTGTAATCTGCGCCTCTGCGGTAAATAAAGGAACTTCAAACTAAAGCAGCAAAACCATCTAAAACATAGCCAGTGAAATCACAAAGCCGCCTGCAAAAAGAGCACCAAAAGTTAAAAAGTTTAAACCCCGAATCAACGAGGTATTACTTGAAAATCCAAGATCTCAAACTGTGAACACCAAAATCTCTACTCCAAATGAGTCAAGAGAGCACTTTACCAATAAACGCGATATGGGTTTTAGATATTTTCCAACTTCCAAGTAAATGAGAGTAAAGAAAGACCACATTTAACGATCCGCCTCTTGGCCCTGAAAGAATCTTCGGGGTTCCGGATCTCTTTGCGACGCTATCCGAAATTTTCCGATATGCATGGGCCAGAGTGAGATTACTGAATGTAAAAAACAAAAGGTTTCAGAATCAGTGAATCACGGCAAAATCTTCAGAAGGTAGCAATGCTGCAAGGAAGATGGTACCCGTGTAAACCCAAACACAGCGACCCAAACAGGAAGAAAAAAATGGGAAAATAACAATTTCATTTGATTTATTTTCTTACTTTTTCATTACAAAATAGAAAATTAAGGTCGAAAGTCGGAAACTCGATTTAGCATTCTGTCTGACCACGAAAGAATGGATATTTTTCTTCTTATCGCGAGAAACCATTTTCTCGGCTAGTGAAAAAATAGAACCAGCAGACCACCAAATGTTCGTAGAACGAATAGGAATATGCTCCTCACACACAGCGCACATCAACCTGTGCATTGGAAATATCTCCGATGAATAATAATACATAAATACAAGAGATGTTCCGCAGTTACGTGCCAACCGAGTAGAACCTTGTCAATTCTTCAAATTCCGTTATGGATATCATCATTAGTAATTGGTTAGGGTGCAACTTGGCAAGCCACATATTTGGACCGGGTCAGAAAACTTAAGCATGGCTTAAACTTGGGTTGAAGTATCGGGTACCCTAAATCCGACCCAAGCGTGACCCAGCCCAACCTCAACCCAATTTAACCTGAATCGCTTCGAATAAATATACACATATGTATTATATTTACATAAAATTAGACATGTTCAGGGTCGGGTTGGACTTTCAAATGCAATATATTGAAGCCCGAGGCCGAACCCGAACTAACCATCAAGCCTAAATCGTAAGCCCAAGGGCTAAGCCTAATGCCCGAAGCCCAAGAGATGATTCAAGAAAGTTACATTTCTAATCCAGAGATTGTCGATTTGTCACAGGAAGGGTCGGTAGTCGACAAACTGGAGAGAGAGAGAGAGAGACAGGGAGAGCTCGGAAATGGAGTTCACCGGTTGTTTGTTTGTTGGCTTGCCATTGTAGATGTCGAAAACCATTGTTGGGGAGTGTTGGGGACACTACTACTTTGGAGTCTAGATCCAGAGCTCGAAGAAATGGAGACGTTGTTGAGTACTCTGAGTCAGAGCTCAGAGTTGGTTAGTCGGCTTGCTGTTGTAGATGTCGTCAACCACTATTGGGGACGTTGCTACTTTGGACTCTAGAGTCTGGACTCAAAGCTCGAAGAAATGGGGACGGCGGGAGGCCGCTAAGTACTCGGAGTCGGAGCTTGGAGAGATATCGTCACCAACTCGCTGCTTGTAGTATAGAAGATAGATAAACTACCACCAGTCGGTACTATGAAAGGGAAGAAGTTTCAATTCGTTCGAACAAAACAAGGATGAGGAAGAGTGAAAGGTTGTCAATTTAAATGAGTTAGGGTTAGAAAAAATATATATTATTATATTTTTTATAATATATATATTAGTATTTAAATTATTGTCGGGTTGGGCCAGGCTTTTTTGTAAAATCCCAAGCCCAACCTGAAATTAAGTTAGGCTTAGATAATAGGGCTCGAGCTTAAGCCCGGGCCCACAGGCCTAATAATATGTCCAAGCCCGATTGCAGTCATGTCGGGCTATCAAGCTATCCGGCCTATGAACAGGTATAATAAATATAAATACCCTAATTTTCTATTTGATTGAAATACTCCAATTTTTTTAATTTGGTCCCTCTCTAATTGTAAGGACAAAAATGTAATTTGAATAATCACTTTATTCCTCATTTGAATTCCTCTCATGAAGTATTGTTTTAAGATATTAACTTCCATTAACATTTAGTGATTCATATTTTTGAATTTGGTCCATCTCTAATTGTGAGAGCATAAAATATTCTCTCATTAAGTCTTATATTTAAGGTATTAACTTCATTCGTTCAATGAATTCTATAATAAGTAATCATATTAAAGAAAAATAGGTGTTACAAAGAATAATTATTTTTATTGATGATATAAATAAAATACAAACTTAAAACCAACCCAATAATAGAGTTGTTTTCTTATTTGGGGGTGAGTCAACAATTCAACCTTTTTGGGTCAAATGTGTCAACCCTTTTTGTCATAGTTAAATAATAATAATAATAATAATTAAAAAGATGAAAACATGCACAAATATAAAAAATACAAAAAAAGGTAAAAAACAATGTTTCAACCTGTTGTTAACCTAGTCAGTTGAGCTATTTGAATTGTCACTTGGCCTTGATTTCAAGTCCAGTTCTGCCGAAACCCTTGTGTTGGCAAAAATGTTTACCTAGTAAAAATTTGTTTGACCTGGGTGGTTCAATCACTAACCCATTCGACCCGGTGACTAAGTTGTATGTTGCATAATTAATATATGTGCAAACTTCTAGAGGCCATAACTTTGCACTCCAATGTTTGATTGGGGTATTTTTTTTTTTTATTCTAAGTAGCTTTTCTAGACCTATGTGACCCAAGGGGCCAAAGGCACCTTGCCTCGCTATTTTTTTTTCCAAAAAAAAAAACCCTTTTGGACATTGAATTACAATTTTTAACATTTTTACAAATAAAAAATTAAATTTTGAATTAATAAATATAAGTTAAACATAGAATAATATTTAGATATACATATATTACATCTAAAAAATAATTATACATTTTTAATGGTAAAATACATGTTTATCAAACTAATGACTTGCAACCCATAGTCTAAAGGAGGTCAGCCTCTAGGTCGGTTTTAAAACATCGGTGGAAACATTTGGGTACATCTCTAATGTCATATATTTATGATGTTAAACAAAAATAAGTATGACAAATATGAATTATTTTTATAGACATAAAACATAAAAAAAATGTTAAAAAAATTGGAAAACTATCATCATCAAAAATTGCCACGTGCAAAAGCACATGCGGACTTACTAGTAAATGCGTATATGTATACTTGTAAATGAAATTTATATATTCATACAATATTAAAAGATGACTATACAAAAAATATAAGGTAAAGTACAAAGACCCCTATACTATGGGGTCAATGGCAAATATCCCCTGTACTTTCATTTGTGACAAAGACCCACTAAACTTTCACTTTGCAATAAATACCCCATTCTACTAGAGTTCCATCAATTAACTTTGAAAAAGATTATCATTCAGTTGTTTAATTTTTTTTAAACCCTTGTGCTACATTTTTCTTATTTATCTGAACAATTTACGATTCAATTAGTTTTCTAAATATAATATTGAAATCTTCTTGGTTGCTCTAATAGATCTTGGAGGTTTTTGGCTGGATTCAATATTCAGATGAAATGGTAGAGTTTTCTTTTTAATAGGTATAAATTTAATGCTTCATTTGGTTTTTCTTAATTTATCAGAGAAAGGAGTGAATAATCTTTATATTTTAAGATGAAGAAAAAAATTCATTTTAGTGAAATAAACAAGAATTAAAAATAAATAAAACTTGTTTTTCTATGTCAATAAAATGATTCTTGTTATTTTAATTTGTTTTCTTTTGAGAAAATGGAATATTTATGGGTCAATTAGGGTTTAAAAGAATTTGGGTGAGGAAAAGAAAATAAGGAAAGTTTAGCTTGGTAAGCAGCATTTGTTACATAATGAAAGTTTAGGTTTTATTGCAACTGAAAGTTCAACAGATAATTGTCAATGGGATTTTATAATTTGCCCCAAACACTACAAGAAGAACAGTCAAAGTCGGCAGTCTGAAAAATACTGGCTTAGGCATTCTGACCACGGCCTTAGATCTAAGGTGGCAGTCAGTTGCCCGCCCTCTATTCCACTGCCACCTTAGATAGAAAAAGCTGTATTTAAAACCTTAGTTCGAATTTGATAATTTTGAATTTAACATTGGGTTGAGCTTAGTTTAACCTTCAACCTGATCCAACCCACCCAAATTGCATACCTATCATTAGTGATCACACAATGAGAATAGATCGGGTCCATAAGATCCACAATATCCAGATCGCAGTACATCCATGTTTCCCTAAAACAGGGCAAGAGGTGGAGGAGAGTGCATGTGCAGGTGCAGCGTTACCCGAGTATATGGCCCTAAACATGTTTTGAGTGGCATTATGTCCAAACACTGGTCCCAGATGAAGAGGCTCCAGCCCGGCTGCCCGGCTTGGTGGAGAGAAAAAAGAAATCCGGTGTCGGTTGTCAACTTGACTCGGTTATTTTTCTTCCATCTTGTTTGGGGAGACATCGAACATGAAACTGCATGCCCTTATGAGAGAGAAAGAGAGACAGGGAGGAGAGAGAGATTATTTATTTCTTACTAGTCTCAATTGTGGCCCATAAAGAAAATATCCCTTCGTCTGCTATGCTATGTGCATGCATGATAACTATGACTTGATATTATGTTTCTATGCAAGTTGGGTAAGTCTAGAGCGATCATGATATCAATTGTATTAAGGCTATCAATCGAGGGTTCGCTCGTTGGTGTGTTAAATGGGTTGTTCCAGCATTGACGTGAAATCAAATGCCGCAATCAGTACGTTGGGAAAAAAGGGGGTAAAGGGGAAAGTTATTGTTAATTAACCAAAAAAAAAAAAAAATTGTATTAAGGTTTGCTCAGTCCCAACCCAGTCCAGCCCTCACCCAGGGTCTGATATTACATGTTTGGGCATGGCCTCAAATCAGGCCGGGCCAAACACCCAGATTGGTCCATATGAATTAAAACTAAAATTTTAATTTAATTTTATGTTCATAATTTTAAAAAACGTATTTAAAAGGTTATTATGTATGTAAGTGTATATAATAATATATATTTAATATCACATATATATGTCATACATACTTCATATAAGTGTATATTTAGTAAAATATTATATCAGGTTCATCTGGGCCTAAGGCTTACTTGGCAAAGGCTTGGTCTGCATTGTGTGCAGGTTTGATGCAGGTCTATGCTGGGCTGGGCTTAATAGAAATATAACTGCTCAAGCCCAGATGTCGGGCCAGGCCAGACCATAAAAAATCACTACTAGCTAAGTCTAGGGGTGGATTTGAGCCGAGCCGAGCCAAATAACTAGTTTTTCGAGCTCAACTCACCAAGGCAGTACGAGGTTTGAGCTTGAGCTTGGATAGGCTCAAGTTTGACTTGAGAAAAAATGTTTTGTAAAAATAAAAAAAATTATATATAAAAATATTTTTATTTGATATTTAAAAATTTAAGAATTATAATAATTAGTTATTATTATATATAAAAATAAAATATTATATATATAATATTTTTATTATATATATATTATTTTCTATAATTTATTATTATTATTATTATTATTATTATTATTATTATTATTATATGTAGCTATGCAAGCTCAGCTCGTGAGTCTTGTAAGCCAAGATTTATTAGGCTCGAGCTTGGCTCAATTAGTAAATGAGCCTGTAAATTGAGCTCAAACTCAACTCGAAACTCAGTTGAAACTATGCCGAACTGAACCGAGCTCGAATAGCTCATGAAGAACTCAGCTCGTGACCACCCCTAGGTAAATAATAGTTTGTGCCATGCATCCATCTTCAATGCTTGAAATATTTCACAAATATGCATATGTGTGTATGCGAAAGAAATAAGAACATATATCACACATTTATTAAAGACAAATTGCACCAACTTGTGATGTGCCTAGCATTGTTTGTTACTAGTAAATGTGGACTTGCCTTAAGATATGTCGAGCAACTGGAATGCTATAATTTGCAAGTGTTGTATTCTAGGGGTATTAACCCCACCCATCAATTAGACTGGCATGTTACATAAGATTTAACCATCTTATCCTTGCATCTTATATTGAGTATTCATTATTTAAACTGGCAGAACTTTTTTAATAGTGGAAAGAAGCTAGGCTACTTAATCCAATCAAATGGAGGGTTAATTTCTCTACGCAAATCCACTTTTCTCTCCCACATGAAAGAATGTATATAGGTGATCTTGACTGTTGATAAGATCGATGGGGGATTCACAATATTGGACAATGGATAGAAGATAGAGAATAATTCAGGAACTCCGCTTGATACACTAATTTGCTATATGTAAAATTCCTTACTAACTAATGACCCGGCTTACAACCCTAGCCCGTTTTATCATGTGCACAACAAACAAACATATGACAGTTTATTTGGTCCTAACCACTGAAACACAAATTCAAGAATTTGGATTCAGTACTTACAAAACAAAACTGTACTCACAGCTTCCGTAGCTGTGCACGGTGTGAGGATAGTTTTGTAAAAATTGGTTCTGAATTTCAAATCTGGAGTTTCTTTTATCAAAGATGCTATTAGGAATGGCAATAGGACAGGTTCGGCGTGGGGATCATGCATATTCCTCATCTCCGTCGGATATAAAATTTGTCTTCCATCCCCGATCCTCGATGGGGATGGGTTCCCTGTGGGGATCCGAATCCCCAAAATTTTTTAGATAATAGTTTTTTTTTTGAAAAAAATAAATTTACTTAAAATAAATAAAAATTTAAATGATAAATAATGTTTTAAATATACTTTGATATATAGAAATAATATATATTTAATATAAATAACATTTAATATATAATAGGGGTCGGGCAGGGCGGAGACCTCAATCCCCACCTTCGATCGAGGATTTCTATTAATCCCTGCCCCTGTCCCTGCCTTGCCAAAACAATCCACATCCCCAACCCCATCGGGTCACAGAAGTCGGGTCTCCATTGAGGATGGAGAAAATTGCCATCCTTAAACGCCACTTGTTGTTGCCCCTGTAAAGACTGTCAATGTCATATTAATGGTGTAGTTTTCTTTTCTTTTCCTAAAAGGAATGTTGAATAGGTCAGGCATGGATGCATTAGTTGACCCAACTCCCAAGGAAGTCCAATATATGAGCCAAGGGAGTATAGAAAAAGAGATCATGTAGTCAAGGCTCAATTTGTTTGCAATGCAAATTTCATTTGAATCGGTGTAAATGCTTGAGAGTGCAAATAGGTTGAGTGTAGATTCTGATTTAGTTTTGCTTTAGATTTGATTTTGTTTTATTTGTTTGTATGACTTGTATGAAAGTGAAATGCAGTGGTGCTTGTTTGGTTTTAGATCTTGTTACGTGACTTCATTCTTCTACCTTGGCATCGCGAGTTGGAAGGACTATCTAATTGTGATTTTAATTAGGAACACCTCGGATTGGACAATATCAGTGCCCACTTTATATGAGAGAGAATGGAGATATATAGGATGCTATGTATTTGAGAGTGTGATAAGAACAAACATAGATGAGAGAAAATTTAGATAGGAGGAAGGTGGTGCAGTGTTGAAAATAAATGGCATAAAAGTGTACTTTTTGTAACAAGTAAGAGCATAAATTATAGCTACAAACAAATAAATGCAAAACTGAACCGTATAAGATCAAATTTGTACTGCAAACAAAACAAAACAAGCACATAACTTCAACCGATTGAACAGTCCCATCCTTTTTCTAAGTGATGGCCCATTATCACTAGATATTAGAAGCTCGTAATGAAAAAACGTGGTGAATATTACTTAAAAAATAAATAAATAGCCATAAATAATTATTGTGGTATATATATATTTAAGAAATATATACATACGATGGGCCAAATTGTGCTGTTATAAAAAATCAAGAATCACTGATTAATGGCGAGACAAAATTCAAGCTCACAAGTCACACCGGATGGATGGGTTTGGATGATCCGTTAATCACAGTGGTGGGCCCATCTATTCTGTCAAATAATCAACATTCAACAGTCAGTCAGTCACAAAACACGTTCATCATGTCTAATACTGACCGGCAAACATTCAAGAGAAAAAAAAAAAGGGTCAAAAGTCAAAACCGTTGAGAAGCTTTGGGCGGAATTCGGGTCTGGTGCTTGTATGAAACCCGAGGCAAGGCAAAAAGTTTGAACATAACCCGTGGCTCAGCCCGAGAAATTGAGAGGACTGATATACTCATATCGTAAAATCTTTCAAGAGAAATTGAACCGGTTAAATTTGGGAACCCTGCTTTAATTACCTTCATTCCTTGCGTGCTGATTCCCGAGGGGATATATAGACCATAAGCTGGCAAAACAATGAATGCAGTTTAATGAGTGATGACCTTCCAATTTCTAATTTGCAAATATAAACATGACATGGACAACTAATAAAACTGTATATTAGTTGAAATCTTACGTCTACTAATGATTAAAACTTATAACTAGAGTGGAGATTACGTTTATTTTGTGATGAACATGATATTTTATCAAAAGCAAGTGATGAATATGAGATGGAAAGTTTTGCGTGCACGGGATCTTTTAAGCGGATCCCATGAGATGGGAGATTGGGCGATTCTGTTGCTAACTCAGATTCGGATCGAAAGCACTTTAAATGAGAATTCGCTCGATATTTTATTAATTATTTTTTAAAATATATAAGGTAAAAAAAAATCTCCCTGAGAATTCTGATGCACCAGTTTTTTCCAAATATCTATTCTATCCTTTTATAAATTATATTACATATAAAATTATTGAAATAATCCTATTTTAATTCAATAAAAATACATATTTCAATATTTTTTTATGTAAAATTATTGAGATGGTAGTTAAAGGAGGTTTTTGTTGAATTAAAATGGGTTATTTCAATAATTTTGTATGTAAAATAATTTATAAAAGGGTAGAATGGGTATTTGAAAAAAAAAATTGATACATCAATCTAACGTTTTTCGTCTAAGACAATGACAGAAGGGAGTTTTTGTTGGGTTTCTCAAAAGTTCAGGGGAGGTATTTGTTAAAATGAAACTATATGGGAGGTTTTTATGATTGTTAGAAACTTCAAGGGAGTTTTTTGTATTTTACTCAAATATATAATGTATTCAGGGTTGTCAATGACTCAATGGTCGGAAATACCTGATAAAACCTAACCTACCATACTAATTATGTCAGTTCTAGTGGTTCTAGTTCAGTAGTTTGTGTAGTACAAATATAAATATATACAATATAAATACATACAAAATAATACAAATTATAAAGTTTTGCAAAATTAAGCTGAAATAAATTAACAAAATAGAGCAAAATTGAGCACGTGGACAGAAACAATGCAATGCAACTAAAAAAAATAAAAGCATCTCACTAGTATCTCTTTGTTTTAGGGAGATTGGAAAACTCTTGATCCCCTTCCATTTGGGGTAGTTCTCTTTGGGCAAGCATCTCTTTTTATGAATGGGATCAGTTTTAAAGTCGGTAAAGGGGATAGAATTCAGTTTTGGAAGGATTCCTAGTGTGTGGAGGGTCCCTTGGCTGAAGCCTTTCCCCGTCTGTTCTAAATTGTAGTGAATCAAGACTCTTCAGTTGCTTATAACATTTGCATCTCTGGGGACTCTTTCACTTGGACTCTCCTATGTAGGCAAAATTTGTTAGACTGGGAAGTGGATGAGTATGTAGATCTGTTGGGGCAGATTCAAAATCAAAGAGTTGACTTGAGTGTGGAAGATGAATGGACTTGGAAGTCGAATGCAGATGGTAGCTTCTCAATTAAATCCCTTTTCCTCAAGATGTGCAATTCATGTCAGGAGAGCTTCCCTGCTAAGCATATTTGGAATCCTATCTACCCCTCCAAGGTTAATTTCTTGGTTTGGACCGGATAAATGTTTAACTAGGGTTAATTTGGAGAGAAGGGGTGTTCAGATTCCTGATCACTCCTATGTGTTATGTGGAATTTGTGTAGAATCTACAAAGCATTTGTGTATTCACTATCCAGTTTCCTCTTCAATCTGGGGACATTTTTTCAAGAAACTGGAGGCTTATTGGTCTATGCCTACGTCTGTGAAGGAGCTACTAATGGGTTGGAGATTGGAGGGTCTTAGCAAGAAAGACAATTTTGTTTGGAATACCATTCCGTAGGCTGTTCTTTGGTCCATTTGGATTGAAAGAAACAACAAAATTTTATGTAATCAATCTAAAAGCCCAGAAGAGGTAGTGTAGAAAGTGGTGGGGAAAATTTGTTCCTGAGTGTCAATGAATGAGGAGTTTAAAAATCAAAATGTATCTCACTTATTTTGTACTAAATCGTGGATGTTCTTGTAATCTCTTTTGGGTCCAGGTAGCCCTAGTGGCTTGGGCCTTGTTGTAATCTTCATTCACTTTGAATAAATTACTTTACCTTTTTCCAAAAAAAAAAACTTTTTAATATTTTAGCCTTTTCAATTTTTATTGTTTATGTTTTTTTTATGAGTGATTCAAGGCTTCAACCTTATCAAATATTGGATGTTCTTTAGTGTGGATGAGAAATTGGGTGGTGTTTTCTCAACCGTTGTGGTGTGATATTGTAGTTGAGAACACACCATGCCACAAGAGAATATGTGTTTTGTATTGTGGACAAGAATAGGTAGCCTAAACCACACCACACCCATATAGGCATTATGCAAAGTGTAGTGTAATGTAGGGATGCAAATGGATCGAATTCGAAATCAGGGTATATATGAATACAATTCGAAGATCTGATCGGATCTCATAATTACTTATTCAATTTTGAATTCGATCAAGATGTTGGATATCCGGATATCGGATCCAATTTCATTTTTTTAATTACTAAATTATTAAAAGGAAAAGAAAATATAATAGTATAAATAAAGAAAAATACAAGTATTTTTACAATTATTTTTATCAAATATATACATGTTTTTTATAAAAATAAATAAATATAAATTTTTTACAAAAAATGCAACATAAATAACATATTTATAAATAGATACCATAAATATATTCATACTTTTAAAATTAGTAAAAATATAAGAAAATAAAAAATCCTACTTTTAATACCAATTACTAACATTTGTAATGGTAAGATAAACATTATTAATTAGATATAAGACAAATAATTAAAAAAATATTGTATGAATTAACATACATGCAAAGTACTCAGATAGAGAGAGGGGCTTGTGGTGTAATTGGAACTATGAATTATTGGTATGGTCAATATTTTGAGGTGTGGTATAGTCCACACCACAATGTGGGTTTTGAATCACACCACGCCATAACCAAATGCATTAAAGTGGTGTGGTGTGATTTGAAACCCACTATCTCATGGGTTCACTATAGTACCGAATGCCACGACAATTGTAGGTAAGTTTAGATATGTAATCGTTGTGTTGTCTGTTCCTTGGATATTTTGTTATATTTTATGTCTAAAAAATAAATTATATAAATAGTATATAAGAATTTTTTGAGAAGTATATAAGATATTTTTTTGGTTAAAAACACTTTTTTGTTTTTATGAAAATGAAAGCCTAAGTTATTATTAGGAAAGGTAATTATAGATGTTCAATTCAAACCCAAAATAAATAATTGTGGCGATTTGGATTATTTAATTTAGGGTATTTTGATTGCGGGATTTGAATCCGCGTCAACGCCGGAAGAAACCAGCTAAACGAGCCAGCTCTCGTTGGTTGTTACTTAGATACGCTACGTGTAGATTTGTCATATGAATCCCAATCTTTTAAAGTTTTGATTGTAATATTAGGCCAATCACCACACATCTATATCGCGTGGGTCCCACATGTACCAGGTATGGGTTGGGCTGATAGGGGATCAAGAGATTTTACATACATTGCACTCAAATCAACACTTGGAGACTCGTTGGACCACCAGCTGTGAACTGTTCTTCCACGTTGTCATTCGTAGACGTGTACAGTGTATGTTCAAGAGATTTTTTTTTTTTTATTTTAAGTTCGGTAGGCACCTGTTGGGTTTGAATCCTTTTTAACCAATGATAAGTTGCCACGTCATTAATTGGGATGCATGATTGATCATGTTTTCATGTATTGGTAGCTGTGTTTGAATAATTATGTCTATATAAAGGTTGCATTTGGCATGAATTTTGTGATTCTAAGCAAGGTTTTAAAGTATTGGAAACATAATTAAATGTAAGAAAATTAATCACAAGTGACTATTAGAATATGCATGGATCTATGATGGAAAACTTAGGATATATCTGGACTATGGTCTATGGATGGATACAGTTGAAAATTCAAATTAATGTCGAAAAAGTTATAACACTAAATCATAGTCCTAAATACATATTTTAAGAATATGTTTGGGGTGCAAGTATATCAGTACTAATGCATTATATCTCATTAGAACTCTAAAGTACGATTGAGTAAGAGTAGCATTATGATGGGCTTCGTATTGCACCTAAACTTTTATTTATATTATCTTAAAAAGTATAAATAACCTCAAGAATAATTTTAAATTTTTTTGAGAACAAAACTTATCCTTCTATATTTAAATTTAATGACAAAAAAGAGGACAAATATGGTAGTTGGTTATTGATATTAAATGAGTTGAAAAGAGGTAATTTTAAAATATTCAATGCTCGTTAAATCCAATATTTAATGTATTAATTTGCATTCACCTTCATTGAATTATATATTTAAGGTTTTTTTTTTGTTTTTTCTCATCATTAAATTCTATAATTAAATCCATGCATAATAAATTAATAATCTCAATAACATAAAAACTTATACTTTTAATATCTAGGTAGAAAAAAAAAATAGTGCTTTCATCTAGGTGGTGGTAAGAAATTAAACCATTTGAGTCAAATGGGCCAATCCATGTTGCCATAATTAAATAATAAAATTCAAAAATATATAAAATGCAAAAAAATATAGAAATTAAAAAATGTGAACATTTTTAACATCATATATTTGACATATTAAACAATAATAAGTATGATAAACAATGTTTTAAAAAACAACTTGGAGGCCAACCCACTTTTTTCTTTAGGTACATGTCACCGGTTCAACTATCAAGGTCAAACGAGTCAAACTGCTTTGTGTCAACAGTATATGTGTTTGTGTAAAAATACATATTTTATCAATAAATAGTATAATTATATTTTACATTATTATAGTTACATTTTACGTATATTTATAATTATGTTTTACATATATTACATATAATATATGTATTATGTTACATTTATTTATGTTTTTTAATTCAAGTTTTAATTTTTTATTTATAAAAATATTAAAATTGCAATTTGCATGGGGCAATTTTTTTTTTTTTTTTGCAAAAATAGCAAGACAAGGCGCCTAAGGCCCTTGGGATGTATAGATCTTGAAAATTCACTCAAAAAAGAAAAAAAGATAACCTTGATCAGACATCGGAGTGCAAAGTTATGGCTTCCAAAAGTTTGTACATAATTAAGTGCCCCACAACATGTTTATTGGGTAGAACGGGGCAATGGTTGAACCGCCTGGGTTATATGGGTTTTAACCAAAAGGGGGAGTTTCAACAAAACCAAACCTAGGATCAAGGCTAAGTAACGGTTCGAACGGTTCAATTGGCCAAGTTAACAACATGTTGAAAACATTGATGATAAATAAGAAATATTTATTATTAATGATGGAAATTGATAAAATTTAAAACCAATTGAAAGTAAAACTATTGTCCTATTATGTCTCATCAAATATCATATCTAAGGTATATTCTTTTATTAAATCCTATATTTAAGATATATTTTTTCTTATTATTAAATTCTACTAATTAAATTCACACCATTAATTTTAATAATATAAAAATAAATAGTTTGAAAAGTAATTTGAAAACAAACCATTTTCTTCCCTCTTGGTGGTGGGCATGCAATTCAACCATTTGCGGTCAAAGCGTTAATAAATAATACCATAATTAAATAATAAAAAGTAAAATATATAAAATATAAAACAAAAAAATTGAGCATGTCACTAGTGTTGTATATTAATTATACTAAACAAAAAGAAGTATAAAATATAAGAAGTATTTTTATAAATGATGAAAATGGAACACCAAATTTAAAATCAACATAAAAATGAAGTGATGTCATTGTCAAATATTATTATTTTTTAAATAGAAAATATAAAGAATCACAAAAATAAATGTTGTACATAAGATATAATGTTATGTATTTATAAAAATAGAATATATATTGCATACATCTATAATATTATACATTCATTATATTAAACAAAATAAATATTATACATAAGATATAATTTTCTCAATAATGAAAATATAATACAAAATTTAATGTCAACCTACAAATCAAACTTTTTATTTGGGTCGTGGGTGAGGTCAAATGGATTAATCGATGATATGATAGTTAAATAATAAATATTTAAAAAGCAGTAAAAAAGTACAAGTAATCAAAAGAATATATAAAAAATTATATATTAATTATGTCAAACAAAGATTAAGTGTGATAAATAAAAATTATTTATATAATGTAGATTAAATATATAATTTAAATGTGATCCAAAAGTAAAGCTATTTTCTTATCTAAATGATGAGTCAATGATCTAATTTTTCAAAGAAATTCATGATGTCATAATTGAATAATAAGTATTTAAAAAAAGATCAAACACAAAAAATAAAAAAGCATAGAGTTTTGTTAAAGAAATTTCGGAGCAGTTCTAATGTTATATAACCATCATATTAAATGAAAATAATTATTAAAATAAAAATTATTTTTATTTAAGACAAATAGAGCACAAAATTTAGTAACAACAACAACAATAATTATAATTTAAAATTTCTGCAAGTGCACATTTAGTATAAATGTTAAGTTTATTTTGTCATATTATTACTTTTATTAATTTTAATTTTTATCTTAACAAGATATATCTAAAATTCAAGTAATTAATATATCTAAAAATTCTGACCCTAGGTTGAACAATCATTCTCCCAAAAAAATTGTATACATGCAACACAAGAAAAAAAGAAAGAATGTGTTTAATTTGAAAGAAAAGGTAAGGAAAGGTAGGCCAACCTTTTCTTTCAAGTTTCAAGATGGTGGTTCGTATCCCAATACAATTAAGCCGGGCTTGGGCTTAATAGTTCAAGCTTGGTCTGACCCGCATATATTTAAACTTACACATTTTATGTATAATTTTACATATGTATAAATGTTATTTTACATTATATTATATATTTTATATATAAATATTATAACATGACATATATAATTTATATTATATGTAATATTTTATATTATATAATGTATAAAATAAGTTTATATGCATGTTATGTTATTTAATATAAAATATTATAGATATATAATGTTTTATATATGAATGACATTGGCTTGGAATCAGGCCCGGGCCTAGGCCTAAACTATAGCCCTTATTATAAGTGCAAAGCCCAGCCCGACTCAGCCCATGATCACCCCTAGTGTGAAGGTGGGGAAATGGTTACTACTGATTTTGACGGTATGGAGGAAAAGGTGCGATATTTAGTAATGTTGGAGGCCTTTGCATAGTACTAGGTTTAAATGTGATTGGTTGTTGGATGTTTTATTCAACCTTATGGCATGTTAAGGAGTTTAGATCTGCTGCTACGAACATTTTTATCAAAGAAAAATAAAAAGATATGCTAAGAACAAACAAATGCTCAAAACACTATTCGAACTGGCCATGACAGTTGCAGATCATCGGGGAGACAAGAATTAAGTCCTCATGAATGATAAAAGAGATATTCTCAATGTGTGGTTGCTGTGGGCCGTTGGGATAATGTTGAGAATGTTTTATTGGTAGTAAATCCCTACCCGAATTTAAGAGTTGGCAATGAATATTTTTTTAGTCGAATGTTATCCAATCTCTTTTCAATAACATCTTTTGCAAGAGGAGTTTCGCTTTTTTTTCTGACCTCCTCTTAAGCTTGCATATAAGAGGATTGCATTGCTATGGGTGGGGGTGGGGGTGGGGTTCATGTTGGCAAGTAGTTTCAAGTTGATGTGGCGTTGAAATTTGTGTTTTCCTCGACAATGTATCCTTTTGTTGGTGTTTCAAATTGTTTTTTTTTTTTTTTTTTTTTTATGTGTGTGTCACGGTATGGTTTACATCTCATTCAAGAGCAATTACAGAAGATTTGTGTTCGACCAACTGTTGTTCTCAATTAAAATTTTGGGTTTAACAGTTAGATATTTTAGGATAAGGGCTTTAAATAATAGAAGGGGTTTAACAGTCCAGATAGTCACATCTAGACTTTTGTTTCACCGCTATTGGTTTCATTATTTGTATTGTCAGTTGTGACTTGTGAGCATTATTTCAAGCGAAATTGTCTAAAATTCACCCTTATTTTTTTTATAAATTCTCTTCAACTCATCATAACTTTTCAAAACTTCCAAAATTTACCATCTTATGTTTTTATTTTCTGAAACTTACCATCCGCTCAAAGTATTATTAATATTCATCAGCGAAAATGATCCACATCAACATAAATACAATTTTTATAACCATACCCCTAAATGGCGAATCAACCTTATTAAACATAATTTTATGAGTAATCCAATGTTCATCGTCTCCAACAGCGGCGACGATGGATTCAAGTCGCCTCCATTTATGACCAAAACATCGAAGAGGAGATGATAACTGACAGGATGAACTTCGACAAATTGGTCGGCTCTGATCTCCTTCTTCGGCATCATTGAAGCTAAGAATGTCGATTCTGTTAGTTTGAAAGAACGAAGAAAACCATTTTCTTCAGCATATACAACAGCAGAAGAAACATGCATTGCCCTAACTTCGCACCCCCTACTTCCTCTTCCTCTCTTTCTGGAGTATGAGAGTGGCAGAGAAAACAGAAAAGTCGGAGAGAATAATTATCATATCTCTAGTTTTCTCACCCACTGCAGTCGCTGGCAACAGATGCGTGTCGGCCACTTTCTTGTCAACAACATCTGTCTGTATCTTTTTTTTGCCGAGTTTGTACTGAACATACCGTAGAGGTTTGTTAATTGTTATGCCATTCGACATTGCAACTGCTGTGCAGATGCCTTTCCCACTCCCGGACATGTCCTCTCCCAACAAGAGCTTAGAAAACCTTTCCTTCATCATTTCGATTTCTGGAAACAAATTCAATTCCCACTAGTTAAAAATAAAAATAAAAATACTGTTTTCAGAGTTCATGAGTAAGGACTTTTTTTTTTTTTTCACAAAATGAATGCAGATAAATTAAACCCAGCTCACCGGAGTCTGAAGCCTCATGAGCGTTTGAAATGTTTCTGGTCCAAAGAGGAAGCTCGTACACCCCGTTTGAGTACATCTTCCCACAGCACTCCCCCTCCGACGTCGATGTAAGCCGAGTTGCCAAACCTCACCTCCTCAATCTAAGTTTCCATGGACCCCATGTCCATCACCAGCCCTTTGTCCGTCATAGCCTGGCTATTGATGGAGTGGTCGTTACCCCTTGCAGCAACCGTGAGATGGGCGGACATGGAGGCCGCTCTGATTACTCTATCCGTCATAGCCGGGCCACTGATGGAGTGGCCGTTACCCCTTGCAGCGACCATGAGATGGGCGGACCTGGAAGACGCTCTGATTACTCTAGTTACGTCTTCTCGAGAGACTGGCCTGATGACCGCTAGCAGCTTTGCTTCAACGATACCGCCGAAATCCTTGGCAACAACAGCGGTAATCACTCTTAATAGGCTTGCATCGTCGTCGTCGTCGCCTGGTTTTGTTTTAGTTTCATTATCATGAACGAATTGCTCTAGGAACGCTATTATCGCTGCCATTGGCGGCAAAGCGAAAGGGAGAAACCACCGAAGAGGAAGAAAGCAAAGCAAGAGATTATGAACGTTAAAATAGTAAATTAACGATGTTCGTTAATCAAGCTACCGTTATGAGTTTTGGATGTTTTGAAAAGTTATGATAAGCTTAAAAGAATTCATAAAAAGTGAGGATTCGCATCTACCTTCACATACTTCTCCCAAAAACGTCCCACAAAATTGATACGCGACGCGCGTGATGACTCATACGCATTAAGCGAGACGCGTGCGAAATTCACTTTACGTCGTGAATACACCTCCGTTAATTTCTCTATTGCCCAAATGCGTTTCTTCTCCCATACGCTTCCATTGTACTTACGGGAACCCTTGGCGTCGGCCCCCTTTCGTAACCCACTCACCAGAAATTAATCCGGTCGAATTCCGCCGGCCGATACTGATATCCATACCGGCAGGAGGTAAGTACTCTATAAGTTTTTCTCGTTTCTTATATATTCTTTTGTTTTTTCTCATTCGTTTTCTAACATTCACAGATCTGAATCCGCTGGAGAAGACAAGATTAGCAGAGGCAGCGGAAGAAGAGAACGCTGCTGAAGCTGAGAGATCAGTACCAGAAAGAGGTCGATCACTGGAAACGCTTGTCAAACATGTTACAGGAGATGGAGAAAAGGACCCACCAACAGCAACAGCAACAAACTTCTGTTGAATTTCCTTTGCAGTCGTTGCAGACCTCAGGTTCCGTTTGCTAGCCATCGATCGACGACCTCTTATTACAGGTACTCTTTCCATATTTCTCTATCTAGGGAAAAGTTTTGAAATGCATGTTATCCCTCTCTCTCTCTCATTGTTCGGCAGTTCTTAAGCTCTTAAACGAGACTCCACAAAATAGAAAAAACCTAAACCCGGTGGGAGCAAACAAAAAACATCGATTTTCTGAAACATCCTTTTTCTTTTTTGGGAAATTTTAAACTTTCAATTGTATTGCAAATTTTACATGCAGGCGGAAGCCCAAGAAGCTATTATTCAGAATCTTGCGAACCTATGTGATGTGGCGGAGGCTATGTGCAAGGCGTCTGATGAAGGCTTGAAGCAATCTTTCTTCGAACTTCCAATATGGGGCACCGCTGTGGCCTCATGGCCTCTCTGTCCGACGAGTGATCTGTTGCGACAAATGCCTTTGTAATGATTGTCATGTATTTTCTCATAAAATATTAAAGTTTTTTTTGTCAATATTCTGTCTTTCTTTATTATTATCTGCAACGATATCTCTCTCGGAAGAGGTAGTTGGTTTCAGCAATGATAATTAAGTCTTAGGCTGCATTTGCCTCTTCTTATTTTAAGGACTTGCCTCTTTTTGCAGTCTTAGGCTAAGCGAATGTTGGAATTTTCGAGGTCTTTCAAATTCCGGGGGTGTCAAGGGTTTGAAACGGCATCAGGGGGCTCCTACGCCAGTGGGTTCAGATCTGTAAATGTTAGAAAATGAATGAGAAAAACAAAAATATATATATAAGAAATGAGAAAAACTTACAAAATACTTATCTCCTGTCGGTATAGCTGTTGGCGTCGGCCGGCGGAAATCGATCGGATTGATCTCCGGTGAGTGGGTTACGAAAGGGGGCCGGCGCCAAGAATTTCAGTTCGAAGTAGAATGGAGTATGGAGAAGAAACGTTTTTGTGCAAGAGAGGAATTAACAGAGGTGCATTCACGGCGTGAAATGAATTTCGCACACATTTCGCTTAATGCGCGTGTGTCATGACACTCGTCCTATTCCGTTTTTGTGGAACGTTTTTGGGGGCAAGTATGTGGGGGGCAGATGCGAACCTTAACAAAAATCTAGAAATTACCAAAATTTTTTAAAACTTTGTTTATATTTAATTTATATATATATATATATATTACAACTTATTTTTAGTTCTTAAAAATCATTTTACGTAAGTTGAATAAATCTAGAAAACAAAACCGATTAAACAATTGCAATCAATTGATAATCAACTGTCTTTAGCTAATCGACGAGGTCCAGAATACATATAAGCTAATGGGGCTACGGTGCTAAGTTGTAAATAGTAGTACCAAATAATTTATCAGTTGACTCTAGAAATCTGGAGCCGTCGTCGGTTCGCACTCGGTCCCTACATCACAGAGTGTGCGTACTAACTATCACGCTGTCCTTCATTCACCGGACGTCCACTGTCAAAGTGTCAAGCTTTTGCTGTTCCGTTAACAGGTAGACTTTCCTCTCTTCATTCAGATCTGGCTCCCCATTGTCTAGGAGACTGAGAGGGCTTTTCTGCTTGTTACGTTACTCCTGTCTGCAATACTTAGCTCTGCCTTATATGAAGATCAAGTAGGGCTTGCTGATTGGTTCGTCTTCTATCACCCCTCTCGTCAATTGATTTTTTTCCTGTTATTCATTTTCTGAACTGTTTTCTATTTATAATTCATCCCAATTGATAGTTTTTTTTTTTTTTTATTTCTGAAAAAATTTCAGAGCTTTCGAGCTCTGTACTTCCGATTTCTCTATTGCATTCAGGAGAATTTGTGGCCAAGTTCAATCTTTGATAGTTAACAAAAGTTCATTCATTGTTTTTTTAAGAATTTCTTTCATCGTTTCCCTTTTCTGCTGTGAATATATCGTGCACCTTAAATTTTTATAAAGCTTGTTTAGTATAGATGCATTACATCGTTGATTTGGGTTTACAGGCATCATCAGTACATTGGGAAAGTAAAGCAGGCAGTGTTCCATGCTCAAAATGTTGGTGGAAAGCGTGTTGTTGTCTCAATAGAGGAGAATGTTATTGCTTCACTTGATCTTCGTAGGGGGGGGGGCATATGTAAGTTTATATGTCTATTCCATTATGAGTAAGTGTATTAATTTCAAATCTCCTGTTTTTGTTGACTTTCATGATATAATTTTTATGAACCCATGATTGTTTAATTACTCATCATCTTAAATACCTAAGTAGATTCACTGAGATATTTTTTTGGTTTTGGTTAAATGCAGTCTGGAGACATGTCCTTGGGGCCAATGATGCTGTAGACAAAATTGATGCCACTAGAAAAAGTAATGCTAACATGTAGTTTTAATTCTTAAGAATATTTATTTTACTATTGCTTTTTTATTCTCCTAAGTTGGTCTTGTTAAATAGCTGAATTAAATAGGAACAAATAGGATAGCCATACATTTTCTAAGCTCTCATGGATTAAAAAACAAGCAGAGAATGATAAGATAGTGAACATTACTTCCATTATAAACTCATATTATAAGTCATTGTGGATTACTACAATACAATAAGCTACCTTTTTCCTCAAAAAAATGTACATTTCTTCTGTAACATTATCGTTACAAGCAATAAAAGTTTGAGTTACTGATAAAAAAATAATGTATTAGTATGGAGGGATGTGCCTTAGTCCTTGTGGCATGTTATTTGATAAGTTAGATGCTTCAAAGCCAGGGTGAAAATCTTATTCAACTGGCATATAAGATCTACCTATGAGTGAGATGTATCAGGGCAACAATACCTTTCTAGTCGGTGGTCTTTTTTTGGGGAGGAGCTCAGATTTCCTGCCCACAAACTCTTCCCACATGCCTACCTGCTGGACATTACAGGTGTGCATTGGGAACATCTCCCTTGTCATTCATGTGGAGATGTTTCCAATACATGGAAATAGTGTCTCTTGGGTAGGAGATCCAGAGTGGACGCTGAGTGGGTCAGTCAAAGGGTTTTTCTTGTTTTTTTTTTCTCATTTGGTGAGGTTTGCTTACCTGAATGAGGTGTTCACTTTGGGAACCAAGGCTTTGGTCTTTTTGATGATATGCAAAATGCATGATAGCCAAGAGCCATCTATCTTCACTCTAATCCAATTGATAACCATCCATGAATTACCTTCTATTCACAGTCTCCTACGTCTGTTCCATTAGAGCAAAGTATTCATTGATGTAAATGAAGCAGATAAGAAGTGGTCAGGATGGTTGCTTCTCAGTTTATTATTCCTTTGTAAAGTATCTTGGTGGTTCCATCATGAATCCTTCTTTCCCATGCAAAGTGGTCTGGGATTCCTCTACTCCCTCTAAAGTCCCATTCTTGGTTTGGACAGCTGCTTTGTGGAAGTGCCTGGCAAAGGATGTACTATTAAGGAGAGGGTTAATCCTGAAAACCCTATCTTAATTTTTAGGCTGTCTCAAAAAATTTGGGTAAATAACCTTGCCACATCTTGAGCCTCCCACCTGCACCCAAAGAGAATGCACAAAACCATCCAAACATAATTCACAACGGTACATGAGATTAGTAAATGAGGTATAGTCTCACCATTAGGGCTGTAATTGGATCTGATTTGGCAGAATCCTAATCTGATCTGATTATTGAAAACTTGCATCTGGATCCTATCGGATTTGAATTCAAATCCTAATGGACTCGGATCGGATTCAGATTTAATGTGACTCTGCAAAATAAAAAGTTAATTACTTTTCAACTTGTATATATAATAAATTAATGTAAATATAACATACTGAATTTATTATATATAAATTTATATATAATATAATATATAAAATTGAAATCAATAAATATTTTAATATAATCTTTGTAGTGGTACTTAGATTAAATTTTGGGAACATGTTTGGTTAAGGGTCTTCCCCTTTGAAGAAAAATTGCCCTCACTTTTTACACACACTTGTACTAAAAATAAGCCCATCTCTAAATTCTTGATTCCTTTAAACTCAAGTAATGGCTTTAATTGGGATTTGGACTTTTAGAGGGGTAAAAGAGATTTTAAACTCTAGAGTGTAACTACTTCAACAGTCGGAAGATTACTTTCTTGGTCCTTCTAAGTCAAATAACCGAATTTGGACTTGTACCACTTCAGGCATTTTGTTGTGCTTTTTCAAAGCCTTGTCCTAGCCTCTCTCTAATTCTTTGCCTTCTTTTCCAGTTAAGGAGGTATGGTGTAAGCCTATTCCTCCTAGAATTGGTATTTTTTGTTGGGAAGTTGTCTATGAAAAGATTAAAACTTGTGCTTTGCTTAAAAGAAACAACCAAAGTGGTGTTTATCTCTTCGCTAGTGTACTTTGTGTAAGGATAATGGTGAGACCTATTTATCTCCTATTCTTTCATTGCTTTTATTTGGGAATGTCTTTCTCCTTATTTGAATGTAGATGGAATCCGTCAGCAGATGTTCAAAGCCTATTTGCTCCAACTACCCTTATAGGGCCAAAGAAAAGGGGAAGACTCATGTGGAGGTGTATAAGAGTGGCAACAATTTGGTAAGAAAGTAATCCTAGAATTTTTCTAGAGAAGGAGAGAAGCAAGGAAGACATGTTGAAGAAAATTATGATTAGAGTGGCACATTAGTTGAAATCCTTGGATACCTTTTCAAATGTGTCAATGGATGATTTACTCAAAAAGTGAAAGGAAGTGACTGAATCTTGCTCAACCAAGATTATCTCCAATTACCAATGGTCTCCACCGGAAAGAGGGTCCATCAAACTTAACTTTGATGGCAGCAGCACAGGAAACCCAATAATGTTAGGTATTGGTAGTGTCTTTAGAGATGGGGAGGGCAAGATAATAGCTCTATAATCAGAATTGTCTAGGGAGGGAGACTCCCTTAGAGCAAAAGTATTGGCTTTGCTGGAAGGTGTACAAAGGGTGTAAGAATTGAACATTGGGAACTTGATTATTGAGGGTGATTTGAAATTGGTAGTAAGCTGGATACAAAGTGAAGAGTTGAAGCTATCAATTTACAACAAAGAAAAGAAATTCAGATTGTTGACAGAAGACGGAAGTCTCTTTCAATTGGATTAAACGATGTGCTAATTCCTTAATTGATACTTTAGCCAAACAAGGGGTGGGGAGACTTTATTTTGGGCACAATTGTAAGTGAGGGGAATTGTTGTGGGGAGAACTAAAAAGGCTTCGGTGGGGTCTAATGGATCGCATCTCAAAGGGAATAGGATGAACAAGGGGAATTCTGTTAAAGTGACTCAACGAAGGTATTAAGCTGGAATGTCAGGGGTTTGGGAGGTCAGCTCAAAAGAAGCTTAGTGAAATAAACATTGAAGAGAGAAAATCCAGACATAATTGTCCTTCAGGAATAAAAAAAAAAAGAAGTCATCGACAGAAAACTTATGAAAGCCATATGGGGAATAAAGGGTAGAAATTGGACTGCTGTTCCAGCTGAGGGATCCACTGGAGGTATCATCCTAAGATGGAAGGAAGATGAAATTTCAGGTTTGGAGATTGACAAAGGTGAATTCTCAATCTTGGTTCTGTTCACAAATATTAAAGATAGATTCAGCTGGATCCTCACTGGTGTGTATGGTCCTAACTCTCCCTCTGATAGAGTGAGGTTTTGGGCCGAGCTGGAGTCCCTGCATGAGGAGGAGGATATACCATGGTGTTTAGTGGGCGACTTCAATGTCACTAGGTTCAGTTCGGAACATTCTAGTGGTAGAATCCCAACCAGAAGTATGAGAAAATTCTCTAACTTTATTGACAGACACAATCTGTGTGATCTCCCCCTTACCAATGGACTATTCACCTGGTCAAACATGCAAGAAAGCCATAAGCTGCAGACTTGATAGATTTCTGCTATCTCAGGATTGGTTGGAGAGATTCCTGAACATGTGTCAAGAACTTCGTCCAAGATGTACTTCAGACCACTGGTCCATATTGCTGAACACCGAAAGAATCATCAAAAGAAAGACCCCATTTAGATTGGAAATTTTCTGGCTACACCACAAAGATTTCAGTAAAAATTGTTGCAACATGGTAGGAAGACTTCAAAGTAGAGGGGTGGGCTGATTTTGGGCTTCTTCAGAAATTAAAAGCTTTGAAGTAAAACCTTAAAGCTTGGGGGAGAGAAGCATTTAAAGCTGTTGAAGAAGAGAAGAAAAGAATTCTTTCAGAATTAGAGGATTTGGATAGTAGAGAGCAAAATGGGACCCTTAATGCCTTAAACAGAAATAAAAGAGCAGAATTAAGAAAGGAATGGGAACAGCTAGTTAGAAGGGAAGGAATCTATTGGAGACAAAGATCAAGAGTGAGATGGTTGAAAGAAGGAGACAATAACTTTATTTCTAAGCTATGCCTCATGAAGGAATAGGAAGAACTTTATTTCTAAGCTCAACCTAAATCAGATGGAAATGGAGAATCTTGTGGAAATTTTGGAAGCTTTCCTTTCCTTCTTTAAAAACCTCTACTCCAAGGATAGTGAAAACCAGTTTACATTATATAATTGGGAAGGCACTACCCTATCAGTTGAAAAGAGGGATTGATTGGAAAAAAACTTTGAAGAGGAAGAAGTTAAGAAGACTATTTTCAGCATGGACGGAGACATGGCTCCAGGGCCGGATGACTTCCCTATTCTTTTCTTCCAAAAGTGTTGGGAAATTGTAAAGTCAGATCTCATGGATTTTTTCAGGGATTTCCACTCTTCTGCCATTGTTAACAAAGGCCTAAACTCTACCTTTCTCTGCCTCATCCCTAAGAAAGGGGGAGATTTGGAAATTAAAGATTTTAGACCTATAAGTCTGGTTGGGAGAACAAAATTTTGGTGAAGGTACTGGCCAACAGACATAAAGAAGTCCTTGAATATCTAATTTCCTCAAATCAGTTTGCTTTTGTAAAAGGAAGACAAATTGTGGACAGAATTCTTATTGCAAATGAGTGTGTGGAAGACAGAAAATCTTCTAGGATCCCGGGGGTCCTTGTGAAACTTGATCTAGAGAAGGCGTACGACAAAGTGGATTGGGACTGTATTCTTGAGTGCTTAAGGCTAAGAGGCTTTGGGAGAAAATGGATCAGGTGGATTAAAAGTTGTATTGGATCTCCTTGGTTTTCAGTGTTGATAAATGGTGAAGCGAAAGGTTATTTCAAGGCTAGTAGGGGTCTAAGACAAGGTTGCCCTCTTTCCTCCTTACTATTCACTTTGGTGGTGGATATATTTAACTACCTTTTTGACAAGTCAATTCTTCTCAACTTGGTGAAAGGGTTTGAAGTGGGTAGGGATAAGATTCACATCTCTCACTTACAGTTCGCTGATGACATAATCCTGTTCTTGGATGCCTCCACAACTAACATCGCAAACACCAAAATGGTAATCGAATGTTTCGAGCTTTTCACTAGTTTGAGAACTAATTTTTGCAAAAGTAGTATTGTTGCTCTTAACTCAGTGGAAGTGGAACTTCTAGAAAACTTCAAATCTTTGCTGGGGTGCAAAGAGGAGAATCTCCCCATTACCTACCTTGGAATGCCTCTTGGAGGGAATCCAAAATCCCTCAACTTCTGGAGACCAGTGATGGAGAAATGTGAGAAGAAACTATCAACTTGGAAAAAGTGTTATCTCTCAAAAGGGGGTAGGCTTACTCTCTTTAAAGGCCTCCTTATCAAATCTGTCAGTCTACTTTCTTTCAGTCTTCTAGATTTTGACCAAAGTCAGAAATCAGATTGAGAAGCTTCAAAGGAACTTTCTTTGGGAAGGTGGTGGAGATAAGAGAAACCATTTAGTCAGCTGGAAACAAGTATGCAGACCTAAAGAGGAAGGCAGTTTGGGTATTGGACAGCTTAAAGAGAAAAATTCTTCTCTCCTAGGCAAATGGCTCTGGAGATTTCCGAAAGAACCCAATGCTCTTTGGACAGCTGTCATCTCAAGTAAATATGGATGAAATACAAACGGGTGGGATTGCAATCTCCAATTGAAGAGGATAAAGGCCACAAATCCTTGGAAAGGTATCTGTCCCATTCATACTTCTTTCTTTCCTTTTATAAGGTATAAAGTGGGAAATGGTTCTAAAATTAAATTCTAGAAAGATCTTTGGTGGGGGGGAATCTACCCTGGAAGCCTCTTTCCCTAGGCTGTTTAACCTTACCCTTGATCAAGAAGCCACTATTTCTTCCTGTCTTCCAAACCAAACTGCTGAGAATTCTTTAAACCTCCATCTCAAAAGACTCCTAAGGGATTCAGAGATTTCTGATTTAATAGCCCTAATTCAAACCCTCAAAGATGCCTACATATCCCCCTCTCATTCTGACACCCGAATATGGACCCTTCACCCAAATAGCGAATTCTCTTCTAAGTCTATGTTCAGGGCTTTGATTGCTGAGGAACAGCATTCCTCTTTTCCTTGCAAGAAAATCTGGTGTAGCCACATCCCTTCAAGAATTTGCTTCTTTGTTTGGGAAGCTTGTCTCCAGAAAGTTAATACTTGTGATCTCCTACAGAAATAAACTTTTGGGAAGACGCTCCATATCTCCTCATGTTTGTATTTTATGCCTCAGCGAGGGTGAATCTGCAGATTACATCCTTCTTCACTGCAGTTTCACCCAAAGGATATGGTCCCACTTCTTGAAAATGGCAGATTATAGCTGGGCTTTTCCAAAACACATTATGGACACATTGAATCAATGACAAGGAATAGGGCTAAGCAAAAGGGGTAAGGTCTTTTGGCAATCAGTGCTACATGCAGTGTTGTGGGGTGTTTGGGATGAAAGAAACAATCGCCTCTTTGACAATAAAAGCAGAACCTTGGAGGAATTAATCTCAGATATTACCTACCTTTGCATCCTTTGGACGGTGAATTCAGCTCTGTTCAAAGGACTTTCAGTCAATGATCTTATCAGAGATGTTCACCCCTTTCTGTTTCTCCCTCATCCCCAGCAAACATCCTTGTGCCTTAGGTAATCTGGCCTTGCTGGTATTGAAGGTACAGTAAGGGACGAAAGGGGCAATATATGCTGGACTTTTGGTGGTCCTATCGGCTGGGCTGATTCCACAAAGGCTGAAGTGATGGCTGCTCTCACCAGAATCAGGATAATAAAAAATTTGGGAATTCAGAATTTGATAATTGCAGGTGATTCAGCAAATACGATAAAATGGTTAATTTAGTTTGGATTCCTAGGGAACACAATCATACTGCAGATGGCCTAGCTAAATTTGGTGTGTACTTGGACCATTTGTATAGCGACAAGCTTCCTCCTTTGTAACTTGTAGTGGTTCTCCCCCTGCTTTGTATACCTCCCCTTGTTCCCCCTCTTTTTCTTAATAAATTCTTGTTAAATTTTCTCAAAAATTGTTATGGGGAGAGAGAAGAGATTTTATCTATCACTGACCTACTTTACACCTTTGTATTTCTATATTTTGTACAATCCTTTCTACTTTATCATCAATAAAATTATGCTGTTATTGATCAAAACATATAGAGGAAAATGATGCACTTTATTCATGAAGTCCAATTTAAGGCAATGTTTTCAAGCCATCATTGACCCAGATGGTTGAACCATTCAACTCGGAAACTGGTCCCATTTACTCTATAACCCTGCATTGTGAGAAAAACATGGACAAGATGTAGCACCGTGTGGACAACAACTTGGACTTCTACATAGACTAAAATTTGCCTAGCGTTTTGGATTCCTTAGATTGGAAGTGGAAGGGGACTCTCAGGTGGTCATCTCCTGGATAAGATGTAGCACCCAGACCCCGTGGATCTATAGGCACACATTTAGGGAGATTGAGAGCATTGCAAGGGAGTTGAGTGTTACTTTCAAATAGTTGAGAAGAACAGCGAATGAGATGGCGGATACTCTAGCTAAACAAGGGGCTATGAGACATCAAATGTTTTGGGCAAAACTGTAAAACTGTATTTTGGGGTTCTCACCCTGTTGTAACTTTTTTTTTTATCAATCACCATGTTGTAACTTTTCTTATTTGGCTCTAATTAAATATTTTCTTAATGATAAAAAAAAAGGAAAGAAAAACTGTCGAAATAGTTAGCAAACTGTCAACCCAAGCGTTTGAACTGTTAAATCGTTTGGCCCGGGTGATGGCTTGCAAGTAATCACTATCTCTCTCCCTTAAATGTGATGTTATTCACATCAATTAGTGGTCATAACTATCACATTTCAAACCTCAATAAATAGTAAGAATCACGACGTGATCTCTCTCTCTCTCTCTCTCACACACACACACACACACTCTCACTCTCACTCTCTTGCGTGCGTGTGTTTCTGATTGATTGAGTGATTGACTCACATCGATAAAATCATAAAGTCTGAATGCATTTTCTTTTGTTCTTTTTTTTTTCGAGAACTTGTAGTTCCGTGTGGTATGTTATTTAAACTGTTTTAGGAATATTTGTCTAAGGAAATCAATCTCATCATATTTTTATATGTTTATGGGTCAATCTGTTTGACCTGGACAGTTGAACCACTGACCCGTGACCCAGAAGGAAAAGTGGTTCCATTTCCGGTTGTTTTTTAAAACATTGAATTAAGGTACAAATGGAGCCATCTTTAAATTATCGAGAGATGCAACATCTATGAATTAAACCTATCAAAGGTTTAAAAGCTCCTTTGTAACTTGAAACTATGTTGAACACAATTACTTCAGCACATTTTATTGATGTTATTTACTAGAAACTTATTTTGTTATATCTAAGATTTATTCATGCTTGAAACTGAATATATTTCCCCTTTTTATGTTTCCATGTTTGAAATCAAAGATTTTGTTGTTTCTTTGTTTCTTAGCTGATATTGGTCTCCACTTTTGTATTCTGGAAAGGGAAATCTTTTGAAACTCAAAGGAACTCTGATGCTTGCATGCCCTGATGACATAGCTGCTATACAAGGAATGAGGATGAAAAACTCTGAGAAGAACAAAATGACACGAGGCCACAGTGGATTTTGAAAACTGCTGATAGTTCTTACTAGAGTAGGCAAGCTGTATGCCCTGCATACAAGAGATGGATGAGTCATTTGATCTCTTTTACTGCTTTCTCTTCGTAGATCAGAAGCCTGTCAATATCCCACTGGGTTGGACATATATCAATGGTGGAAATCCATCTATTCTTGTTGTTGGTAAATGTGGACTTGGTTTTGATGCACTTGGTGTTCTCTCTTTTGTTGATTCATACACTGGGAAGGATTTTGTATCTTTGAATCTTGCTTATTCAGTAGCACAAGTTACTCCATTGCCATTTACGGATTCAACAGAACAATGACTCCATCTGCTTATGGATTCTGTCAACCATGTACACGTATACCCCAGAATTCCTGAGGCTATTGATATCTTGCAACGTGAGCTACCAAACATATACTGGTATTCTGTTGAATCTGAGGACATCATTAGAGGGCATGCAATAGAAGGAAATTGTATTCTTGAAGTGGAGGATGACTACTGCTTTAACACCAGAGAGTTGTTGTCTGTTGCATTTCCCTATGATTCAGAAAAAATATTGCAACTGCAACATGGAAATTAGATGAAGTTCACAATATTATCCTAATTTCTTTCTTTCTTTTGCTACATGGTAGTTCTTTCTAACTATTACCTATTCTATATCTTCTTTATATACCAAATGTCCTTTATTTGGGTGGATTCTAAATTAAATGTTTTAGGCTTATCCTCATTTGTTCTTGACTTGGTTGAGAATGACAGTACAGTGATATTTTCATTCTACTTATAACCTTCGTGCCTCATTTGGAGGAAGACAACATATTATGTTTAGGTTGAAAATGAGGATAAAGGACTGTTGATTCTTTATAAAAGAAGATATTGGTTTAACTTTCTCCAATCTATAACCTTGTTAAGATGAATGTTACATGCTTCCTCCAGCTTGTCATTAATCTACCCATTTATGCTTATACTTGCCCACCCTACAGGAAATAAAATGTAAAAAAGTCAATTCTGCTTACTATCATCCCATTTCTTTAGTGAAAGTTTGTACCTCGAGATATGTCCTTGAATCCTGCATGGTGCATTAAGTTTTGGCAGCATTTCATCCTGCATTGAACTTTAAAATCAAAAGTATACATGGCCCTCTGTACAACAAGTTTCTATAGTATTAACAACCCATTCAAGGACCCCTAAAAAGTCGACATCCAAAAGGAGTAGGGCTGAATCTTGGAAGCATAGATAATTAGAGAGATAGCAGGAGACTGTAACATGTACAAGTTTTAGATGAGCCCCAAGGTCAGTCAATTACATGTCAGATGCATTAGCATAACAAGGCACCAAGGGGAAGCAGTTGTATTGGGGAAGGATCCCTCGTATTGGGGACTTTTAGGAAAGAATTGATGGGACATTTCTTCTGTTTTTTCTTTCTTTTTTTTTCTTTTTTTTTTATTGATGGTAAAAAGTATTGTATTAAGTAAGAACTATAATGAGGGGTGAGAGACACTCAAACACGTACAAAAAGTGTGCCTATAAGTATGCCCAGCATATACACTCAGCTCCCATACATTTCTTCTGTTTCTTAGGGGAAGGTTAGTAAGGGCTAGGCTTTGTATCAGGGTGCTTGGCACAATCTGCTTTATGTTTCATTCTTTTCATACATAACAAATAAAACTTCATCGCTACTGATAAAAGAGTGTTGGTCTTATAACTGTTTTATAGAATTTTCCCTTTTGTCTCCTTGCATTTGCTAATCACACAGCACAGTGGATTCATTATCCAATTCAACCACCCTGAGCTAATGCTATGGACAACATCCCCTTTAATTTCTCTCTCTCTCTCTCTCTCTCATTATGGATGGTTGATCCAAGTTAACAAGAGTAGTTAGTTTGGGGTATCTCCTTGTCATCAAATCTCAATTGCACCATAAGAAATTTCTTTTGCATACATGCTCTCGAAAGGAATTTCTTTACAAATTAACTAACAGTGCTTTTTTTACATGCGGACATTTATCTACAAACTGTGTATTCTACATGTATACATGTAGATAATATTATTTTCTTTTATAGGAAATGGTAACTTCATTAAAAAAAACTTAAAATACAACTGTCACCCCTAGAGTTGGGTTTGAGATACAATCACTGAGTCACAACTCTGCCCAGAACATGTTCCCCCTAACAGCCCCCTGTTTAGCTAATGTATCTGCTAATCCATTAGCTGATCTTCTTATCACTTGAAGTAGACACCAACCTCTCTTGTTAGGCTGATAATTTCCCTCATCGACTGTCTATGTATCCATGCCCCCAAATTACCTGATTGAAGCCACCCTTTTACCAGCTTTGAGTCCTCTTCTACTTCTACTTGTAGTCCTAGCTGCTTTGTGTATCTTACACCTTGTAGTAACGCCATCAATATGTAATAATTTATATATATATATATATAGATAATATTATATATAATTTCTTAAAATGTTATTACTTAATAGATATTGGAGAATATATAAACCATGGAACCAAGTTGATTCCTCATAGCTTTATTAGATCATGGGAATAATTCATTTAAGAACTATTTAATTATAATAGGGCTTACTGTACATTGCTTTTGCTCTTGTTGCATATATTCTTAACTATTATCCATGCTTAACTATTCTTTGTATTATTGATAAAAAAAAAAAACTACTTTGTATAGACTGAAATCATTTATGATTTGTGTTCACTAGGTGGTTTGTACTCAGGCTAAGGTTAATAGCATATCAAGATGTGATGTGTAAATATATTTCAAGAAATCTGCTCTTTGTAGCTGCTGTTTCACCTAAAGGTGCTGGTGAGATTGGAACAGCTGCACCTGAGGAATCTTGGTTGGTAGTATATCTCATTGACACCATTACCGATCGTATCCTGCACCATGTGACTCATTTTGGTTCACAGGGTCCTATCCATGCTGTAAGTGGTTATATCTTTATTTTCATCATTGTGTATTTTTATGGGTGATGGAACTGATCCCCCTTCTTTTTATTTCTCAAGATCTTTAGTGAGAACTGAATTGTATACCATTACTTCAATCTTAGAGCACACAGATATGAGATGTCTGTAATTGAGATCTATTATCAGTCTCGGGCTGTAAGTATCTTTTCAGTTCTTATGAATTCCTTTTTGTACTTGTATTTTTGTACTTGTACTTTGTACTGTTTAAATTAATCTTTCTCTGTATTCCCAAAATTGGCTTCTGTACCCAGGATAACAAAGATGTTTGGAAGCTTGTTCTTGGAAAGCATAATCTTACTTCAGCTGTTTCTTCATATTCTCGGCCAGAGGTGATGGTGAAATCCCAGTCGTATTTTTTCACTCACTCAGTCAAGACAATGGCAGTGACTTTAACAGCCAAGGGTATTACTTCCAAGTAACTTCTTATTGGTACAATTGGTGATCAGGTCAGTTGAAATCTACAGACAAACATTGATTCTTGAATGCACTCTTATTAAATTCTGTTGTGCAACTGGAACATTTTGCAGAGCAATTTGCTATGTTTCCAACATCTTTGTCTGTGTGTATGTGTGTACTGACAGTGCTGCAATTTTTGCTGTATAGGTGCTGGCACTTGATAAACGTAATTTAGATCCTCGACGATCGATTGATCCAACACAAACAGAGAGAGAAGGAATAATACCTTTAACTGATTCATTGTCAATTATTCCTCAGGTACATTACCTTTTCTTTCAACTATTCTATGTCTTTCTTTTCATGATTTTTTTTTTCTTTCATTCTTTACAAAGAAAGCTCCAGGAAGATTACCTGGGATATCTTTTTCCACAGACATCTTTACAGTTTACCAGACCATTAGATGGATCTAAAAGTTTATCTAGCTGTAATATGTACAATATATTGTTGAGTTGTTAACTAACCTTCATTGGAGCTGCTCCATATAGAAAAGGACAGCCGATTCAAGTTGTAATTCCTGGGTAGAGAGGTGGTTGCAAACACAATTCTCAGCTTATCTTTATCACTATTTGAGTTTAGTGTGCCTGGAATGAGTTTCTCTGCAAAATTCACTTGCATTTAATATACCTATGTTATTTCACTTGTGTGTATTTGTGCATGTATATCTGCAGCCATACCGACCTTAGCTTGGCTTGATTATTAACTTAAAAATGAAAAGGACAACATCTCTATGCCAGTTCAAGAAGCAACAGAAATCAAGAGGATCTATTTAGAAAGGACATTCCAATGCTAGTCCACTGTTGAGGACTTGGGAAGGTTTGACTGGAGACAGACCTAAGCTCTGCATTCTTTTGCATGAAGTGTCTGCTCTCAGTCTCAAATCTGTATAGTTGCACTTGTCAGCCCAAGATTTTACCATCACAACCAATAGCCCCTAAATCAGAAGCTTCTTTCTACAAGATAACAATGCAAGTTTGCTTGTTATATATACATGTAGCAGACCATAAGAGGAAGAAACAAAGGTTGAAAGAAATTGAGTGTAGGACTATATGTTTCACCCCCCTTCACCCCTCTTTATCTGCTAAGTTTCCCACCAAAAGATCTCTGTAGGGACATTATCCAAATGTTGTTCTAGGATATCCACAATTTTGGGAGGGGTGGACTGGTTATGGACCTAACCTTTGACATTTTTTTTGCACACAATTTCTGTCAGACTCAAACCCGTTTTTCCATGCTTCTTAGCCTGGGATTTTACTATTGCACAAAAAGGATCTCTACCGTCTGTCAAATTTAGCTGATTGTATTCTCCATTCCTTTTCCTTTTACAAATACATTCATGAAAAAAGAAAATGAAGAAAGAGGAAAGTAAAGCTCTATGATGGATTCCCTAGTCCAAGTATCTTTCATACCATATTCCAGGGTTGTTGCCACCATGTTTCCATAAACTATGTAATGGATTGAGCAAGGAACAGAAGTAAGATTACAAGGGAGGAGCTACTGTGAAACATCTTTAAGGTCTCAATATGAGATACAGACTTTTGTTTATCTATGTTTTCTTTGCTAAAAAATACTTGAAGCTGTGTATGTGATGACTCCAAGTGGAGCGGGCTCCAAGGCATGTGGCTCAAGTGACAAAGAAAGAAAATAGAAGAAACAATTCAAAAGAAAGAAATAAGAAAAATGAAATTGGATGGAACTTTATAGATGGAGATTGATTACATGGAAATATCACAAGGTTTGTATACCAAAATATATATATATATATATATATATATATGTATATTACAAGGTTTTGGGACTCAATCACCCAAAGAAGAGGGGATTCACTTACCCAAAAGGGTTCTCTCTCTCTCTCTCTCTCTCTCTCTCACACACACACACATAAACAAAGGCCCTTAGCTCTTACAAAGAATGGATAATGTGGATCCCTCATACTTGAGGTTATATGCCTTTTTATAGAAGAAATATAGCTGTTGGAGCATTTAAACAAAGTTAGCTGTTAGAATATGGTTAAGTGCTTCTTGTAACATGATTATATGCTGCATCATATACTTTGTCCTATGCTAGTTTGGTTTTTATTGATATAAGGGTTGTTTCCGCAGTCTTACGTGACACACTCACTCAAGGTGGAAGGGCTACGGGGCATTGTAACGGTTCTTGCTAAGCTGGAGTCAACTAGCCTTGTCTTTGCATATGGAGTGGATCTCTTCTTTACCAGAATTGCACCTTCACGTACCTATGATTCACTAACAGAGGATTTCAGTTATGCTTTGCTTCTCATAACAGTTGTTGCATTGATTTCAGCTATCTTTGTAACATGGATCTTATGTGAGAATATGGATCTGAGAGACAAAAGGAGGTGAGTCGGTATCTCCTTTTTGGTTCCTTTTTTGTCCTTTTAATTTTTTTGTACTTTCATCAAGTTATTTTTGTTTCTTCTTCATTGTATCATTTGAGCCTTAGTTTGGGACTTAACCCCACCTTGTAATATTACATTTTTTCTTAATTTGGTATTGCGCCATTGCATGCAATTTAATTTCTATAGTTTCTAAAACAGAAAATTCAAAGGAAAAGCTCACATATTGCTGGTAAATTCCATTTTGGTTTAAAGTCATGCAAAAATCAGGTCCATCAAATACTCTAGTACAAAGCACTGGCACTTGAATTGAAAGTACATTTTTTTTCATCATATGGATGACTTCCAATCAATAATATCACAGAAATTAGATATTTCTGAACCAGTAGGCTCCTGCACTTGAACCTTGAACACCTTATGCAGCTGTTTATCACATTGTTTACCTCTAAAAACATTATCGTATTTAACTGCTAGGAGAACAAATAACAAGGAAAAAGCCTCTAGATTGACTGTGACCTGTTTCCCTCTTTTTTGACAAGAGCTTTGGCTTTGCTTATACGTTTTAGGCTTTATCAGAAATGATTTCAACAGAGCCACTTAGGTGGTAGTAGTGTTCAAGGTTTAGCTTTTTTTCTTTGTTATCTTATCCGAAAAATATTAAAAAGGAAAAGAAAGGTTGGATAAAAAGATATGGCCTTATTATGTAGCAGCTGATATTTGTAAAACAAAGCAAACAGAGGAGGTGGTAGATGCCCTAAATGGATCCTCCACACCAATGATTATATGTCTCGAGTCTTGTCATCTCTGATGGTTAGTATGACGCAGCAGGATGGAGCATCTGACATGGAAAGTAAAAATACCTTAGGAATAATTTAAAGCTTTTCAATTAAGTTCAGAATCTCCTTTTAAAGTTTCAACAGTGTTAGATGCTTGACTAATTAAAGCAGAGGCATGAAGGAAATCCCTTGTGTTCTCAAATGAGAGATTAGAAGGAATAATACTTCCATGCCATATCATAGTTGAACTATACACATGAAGTTAAACATACATGCTAGAGAACTCCACGACGTCCTGGATTCACTTTTATTACCCAGATAAAGTTGAAGGCTTGAAGCTGGGGCTGGAGAGCTGTTGACAGTAAAAATTTACTTGGATAAAAGCAAGCTATTCCCATGAGATGCCATATGATATCTTAGTACTTTAATTGATTCTATTCACACCCATCTCACATGGTGACCCCACCGAGTGTCGATGCTTTTCAACGATATGATTCACAAGCCTAATCATTTATATGTAATGCGTCAACCTCATTCCTCTATTCAAGTATTATTGGCTGTGATGTTGCAGTCAATCTGGCAGCTACCTGCTTGATACTTGATACATGCTTCCATTGCTCGTTCTGTAATTTTCATTTTTTTTTGGTTGGCCATTATTGTTATGCTCATCCCCCAAATTTGCCCTACTATACAACTATGAACTTGACTTTTTTTTTGCCTTTTATTAGTTATCATAGCTGTCAGTTGTTTTGTTGGATACCATAAATCCACTGAAATAGTTTATCAAAATATTATAAGGTTTGACAAGTCTTTTTGTGTGGTCTTTTGGTTTTTTCAGAGTTCAGGAAACCAAAATTTGGTCTTTTTTCTGTTTGGCAATAAAAGATGGAAAAGCCAGAAAGACCCATGCCTCAGAAAGCCCACGGAAGCCCCAAATGGCTGAAAATCATACTTTCCGTGCCTAAAATCTTTCATTTAACAGCCTGATAGACCACAGCAGACTAGGATTTTGATCTTTAAAAAACAAGACCCCGAAAACTCAAGTATGCCTTTTGGTTATTTGGGTTGTCTGGAACATCTTGCTAAAACACTTGCCAAACACACTTATATTTCTTAACCGAACATATGTTTCCTTAGATTCTCTTGTATATTTACTCCTTCACTACGTCTCAATTTTCATCCCTTTTATCGGTCCCTCTCAATTTGCACATTCTCTCGTATTTTTAGGCCGCACGAGACAAGCTGTAGTCTTGTAGTTCAGTTGAATTGTTGGATAAAAAAATTTTCATTGATGCGTGCAGACGTGTTTGTGGGTAAGGGGGTCAATGGACCGGTTTTGGATTGGACCTCGTTCAGTCCACAATCAATTTGGGCGGATTGGACAGACCAATAAGGCATATTGGATTGGACCGATTCAGTCCAAAATATTTATTAGATTGGATTGGAACTGGTCCGTTCATAACAAATTTATATTGGATTGGGTTGTATTAAGCCAATATCTGGTCTATTGATATAAGATATGAATACGTATCAATGGACCGGGTTTAGGTTGAAACCAATCTAAATCAAAATGAATTTGAACAGATTGGGCTATTGATATAAGATATGAATACGTATCAATGGACCGGGTTTAGGTTGAAACCAATCTAAATCAAAATGAATTTGAACAGATTGGGCGGTCTAGACATTGAATTAGATCGGTCCATATTAGTCCAAAACATTCATTGGATTAGACCTGGTCCATTTATAATGGACTCACATTGGACTGGATCGAATCAAATCAAATCCAATTGACACCCTTACTTGTGGGCCGTTATTAAGGCCTTATATAATTGTGGTCATTAGTAGGTGTAAGAGGTCAAAGTCATTGGACCTGTGATCTCGAATCTCAATGTTGCATCCATTATTAAATGGTTACTGGTGAACGTGGTCTGGGCCTACAAATAATTCGTGGTGATACTTTTGGATCCCCTAGTGGAAGCACATCGAGTATGGGGTCGATCTGGTGGTGTCCATAACTGGGCTAGAACGTCAAGCTTGGATTCTTGTGTTCATTGTGACACCCTCCCACCCACCGTTGCAGGTACAAAGTATTACATCCAACATGTGACTGGGCCTTGAATCCTATCCATGATCTAACCTTTCGGTAAAAATGCATGGCAATAAACTTTTCTTACCTTCCTAGAGAATGCTCACTAATACATAATAAGGTTCAAAACACTGCAACATATTGGTGCATATTGTATGATATGTATTGATTTTTTAACTCATTGAAATATTCTTTACAGCTATTTAGTTTTTTTTTATGAATTTTATGTTCAAACATTCTAATCCTACTTAACATGTTTATCTAAGCCTTGTCCCAACTATATGGGGTCGATTATATGAATTCTCTTTCACCATTCCATTTGGTTTAGTGTCATATCCATTGTTAAATTATGAGTGTTTTAAAGTTTTTTTTTTGGTATTAATAATTGCCTGACACCCCTATAGGGGCCATTATTTTTTTAAGTAAAAAATACATTACATCAACAACCTCAAATAATCACATAATTCTTTTTCTTATAGATATAAGAATAGCGGGATTTGAAACCGCACCACCAACAGGACAATTCATCCAACGCAGCAACTGGGCTACCCCTCAGGTGGTAAGCACTTTAAGTTTGTTATTCATTGTTTTCCTAATCATCCCTTCAACTTGCAAAAGATCATTTCTTAAGGGATAGTTACTCTTCAATCTCCATATGATATTGATAATTTGATACACAGGCTTTCCACCTTCCATCCCATCAGCTACAGTCTCCTCCAGAAAACAAAATCCTCTTACTCTTGACACTTGATTTTGGCTGGCTTATCATCCATCTTAGCCAGGAACAGAGATATGCAAATTGAGGGAGGTCATTCTGTTGTGCTTTCCAGTTCCACTCTTAGTGACGTGATCGTTAACGCCCAGGGAAGACGGTAGACCATGGGGTTAGTTGTTCAGAGGTTATCAAATCAATGGTTATTGGTGAAGGGGAATCATCATCCTCTACACTATGAGACCTGTCATAATTTGATTCAAGAAACAACCACTGTCCATTGATTTACAGGAGTCAAAAAACTGAAAAGAGGTTAGGTCTTAATTTGTCACCTCGTGTCCTTCTCTCTTGATTCTTTCTTTTGACTCCTCAAAACAAACAAATTTGGAGGTACAGTGATGATGGGCATCAGCCATGAACTCATGAGCATAAATCCTCCATGGTTCTTGTATTGGGCCAATCACCTACACACAGACAGGCACATAAAACCCATCATGCCATGAGTGTGAGCTGGTCCATGTTGGGTCCCACAACCAGGCTGACGGGGGCATATCTTGATTGGCCCAGCAGTGTCCGGCCCAAAGAGGATGTGAAAGCCCATTTGTCTCAGAAGAAGGCATCTTTTAAACTTTAACTTTTAAAGTGATACACATGTACTGCTGGTGCCGGGTCCCACACGCATGCGTGGCTAGTGTGTAAGTAAATAAGCTATTGACCACAAAAATGCTACATGTTGATATTTCATTCAATAATGGCGCATTGGACCAGAAACCAGAAAGTAGGCCGATTCCAGTCACTTGTTACTGTTGAAGCAGCTTCAGGACTCTGGGAGTCAGGTGGTGCGTGCTACAATAAGATTCATCCTGTCTCCGTAGTCCGTCCTACTCCTGCCTGCCTCTCCAAGAATCAATCGTCAAGTGTCACTCCATCCAGCTCTCTGTATATTATATATTATTCCCCATCCCATCACCTCTTGCTAACAATTTCTTTTCCTCTTTGATTCCTCAAAGTCAAAATCCCAATTTCCCAAGTTTAATGGATCTGTGAAACAACTGGGCAAAGGCCCATTTGTTGTTGGGTTTAGAATTTTGGACTTTGGATGGAGGTGTAATTCAGTAATTGGACGGTTGGACCTCGCCTTCGCCTTTCAGCCTTTGGTGTTACTGTTGGATAAGGATTAAGGAAAAGAGAAGAAACGACGTAACGTAATTCCGTAAATTATCTACGTTGTCCTTGAGCCGCGTGGGGCTCACTGTAGCAATCGTGCGCGGCATGTAGGACCCACAATTGATACCACCAAAGCGTAGAGCTGCATAGGATTAGGATTGGGATTTAAGAGGAGAGGGTGAAAGATGCCTCCGTAAAAAAAAACGCCCATTTCAGTATTTCACTTCCGGGAATCAGGCATCAGCTTTCTCTCATCATGAGTCAGATGATGCCTGATGCCCTTAACTTAGTCAACCAAAACGTAAAATAACCCCGAAACAAAATATTCATGATGTAGACAATTTGATTGACCCGATCCATTTAATTCCGGTCTGCTGCATCGCAAATAGTGTATTATCATACATTTAAAATGGGCAGGCCACGGTCCATCTGAAAACCCACATGGCTGGAGTTCTTATCAATATGTCCTTAATGGGTTTCTTTTTTTTTTTTTGCGGTTTTGAGTATAAAGCTCAGATTTGATCAGGAGATAAACAGAGTACAGTTTTTTGCTACTCTTGATAATTCTTGGCCCGTTGGGCTTTAAAGAGAATTCATAAAGTCAATTTCACGTCACATTGATGGGTCGTGGGTCAATCAATTGAATGGTGGATGATGCTACTTATCATGTACACAAGTACAGTTTCATTATATTATCAATGGTAAAGTGCTTTCCTCACGGGAATGCCTAAAGCTAAAGGGTTTTTACTTTTTACTTTTATTATTGTGACTTTTTTGTTATGGCTTTTAATGAAAGCACGCTCATTTCAAAGAAGAGCTCTCAGCTCTATGGTGAATGGTGCTAGTTGGTGGTACGAACTACGAAGTACGAGCCAGGCAGGCCAAACTACAACGAACCAGACAGTCTCTGCAGTCTGGACTCTGGATGGGTATTTACTTATTACTGGATGTGGGTCAGCGGGTGGGCCTCCACTTCCCTGTACCCACAGTGCCTCTACGGACGGAGCATTGCATTGGATAACAGGCTCAGCCGCTCAGGCAGCGAGCGAGCTCTTCGACTCCGACTTTTTTGTTTTGTTTTTCTTTTTTTAAATTTTCGTAATATAAAATGTGTTTCAATGAAAAGGAATTTTACAGAAATGCCACTGAAAACGACACAGGAGTATTTTTGTCTAAGAACCCCCCACCCCCACAGATTCCATTAACGAATTGGGGGGATATCTATCAACCATCACTTTCTTGCTTTGATGAATGAAACTGATACTTGTATACTTGTAAAAGCCCATTTTGCTTCCAGCCAACGCGTATTTAAATTAAATTAAAGCTTTCCAAAATCAAAAGCAACAAATCGCCCAATTAAAGCAAGTCAGAAACGACCTCTGTTATTCCCGGAAAATTACGTGAAAACGTCTCTACCTCCAGAGTCCAGAGTATGCGTATTAAGCCAGGAATAGCTTAAGCCATAAGCCAATGCCAATGGGGTCCTTCCCAAACCCAAAACCAAAAGCTAAAGGGCTTTGTTAGTTGCCTGGGCTTGGCCCTACCAGCTTCCATTCGATCCAACCCAACCCAGCCCGATCTAATTATGAAGAAGTGTGACAATGTTATCGTACATAGGTTGGCATAGGTGAATTTTCTTCATTGAGTAAATGAGAAGCTCCTGGAATCGGAAGCCCCGCTGACCGTCTCAAAAATTATAGAGTTTGGACTTACAAAGTAATTGTACACTTTTTTTTTTTTTTAATTTTCTTCTTTGGGCCTACCAACTAAGTAACTCGGCCCCTTCAGAATTCAGATAGGGATAGAAATGATGAACTTGATCCATCATGTCTTATCGATCAAGCCCATTCAAGGACGCAACTAACTGGAGTATTTGAATATTTGATACTACTGGAACCAATTTGACTATTTGAGTAAGCACCTGAACCCGATTCCCTTAATATATGTATGTGGCCCACTAAACCGGGACTCAAAACCAGCCAACCTCTCCCTACCCCACCACTCAAAGAGGAAAAAACAATATGTCTGGCCGAGGTAACTGGAAAGCTGGTATTTTCCAGGCGACCTGATTTGTATTCCCTGGCCCATGAACGGAATGATCAACCTGATCTGACCCACCGAAATTACCATATACAAGTGTATGTGTAGGGAATCCTATGTACTGTGGTTTCTGGGGTATATCACTCTTCAGAGGCTTCAACTTTGAAGTGTGGGCCATCCATCATGGGCCACAATTGTCAAATCTGATCGGTTGTTGTTGTTATTCTCTGGGTAAAACAAGAAGTACTTTTGTGGGTTAGCCCTTGGAAACCAGATTGGACTCACGTGGGTTGTGGCCCAATTAGAGTTAATCCTGGTTTTGGGTTAGAGTTTATGCAAAAGCTGTGCTGCAATGCAAATAATGAAATATATCTGTGCTAGTGTTGTAACTTATAGGTTTATGGGACCCACTTATCTTTGTCGACCCACCAAATTTAGGTGATCAATTTGACAGTTATTGGCTATTTTGTTCGACCTTCCCAAGAAACGGAAGTGGGCAACTGGGCATTTCTTCAGCATTGGTTAAATCAATCTGGACATTCCGCATCCATTGAAGTGCTTTCCTTTCTTTAGTTGATTCATGGGGTTTTGGGCTCGTCAATAAGATGTGTGGCTCAGGCCTCAGAGTGATCCTGGCCCATATATAGGCCCTGTTTACACGATAGAGAACCGGTGCCTTCTAGTTCTGGTTCTGGATACGAGAAAGAGAATTGATGGAGCGCGATTCGGCTGGTCTTAGCTGTCCGCTGCCTTGCTTCCGAACGGGGTAGCAGGGAACCTGAAACGGAGGAGATGGGAAAGCTCCGGGGGGGAACTCGGTGTAGAAGCTCCGAATCTCAAGTTAGAATCCTTCAAAAGCAAGGTAATACCAGATAGCGCAAAGTTTGCATACCTCCGTTGTCGGGGGGGGGGGGGGGGGGCAGGGGGCTCTTATAGTCACTTCGTGTACTCGTCCCGAGGCCCTTGTCAGATCGGGTATGATTACCCTTGCGCTTATCAACTCGACTGTCGTCCTTTCTGCTGAGACAGAACCGTCACTGCCTAACCGTCTAACTGGAGATGGCGGCGTCAGTGGCGGTGGCAGGTGGCCGTTTAGACAGGCTCGGGAGGTCAAGGGGAGTTTAGGAGCGTGTTGACGCTGAACTACGCACTTCAGAAGAGTAGGGACGCTACTTTCCCCGAGGAGGTCGCGGCGTGGACCGATCTTCCCTTGAACCAGGTCGCTTACCGCGTCGTAACACATGCCATGGTGGTAAGTTAGATTCTGTCTTCCTTTTTTATTCTGTTGCTTCTGCTGTCATTTTGCTCACTTGTTTCTTTTGGTAGGTGAATTCTTCGATTCATGCCTTGGCGGCCCAAGTGGAGAGGAGCTCGCGACAGGCGCGAGCTGCTGAGGCTGCCGCTCATGCTGCTGAAGAAGCCTTCCGTGCTGCAGAGGCAAATACCCGGGCTGCTGAGGCGGCTGCTTATGCTGTTGAAAAGGCTGCTCGCGTCGCGATGGCCAGACAGGCGAGGTCTCAGCGTGACGCCGAGGCCATGGGGGTAGTTGTCAAGCATATGGCGGACTTGAAGTTGGATTTGCAGCATCAAGTCGAGTATCTTCAGGAGGACATTAGGGAGAGAACACAGATTTTTTCCCAAGGCATTGAAGATGCCAAGAAGAAGGCAGTTGAAGACTACATTGCCTCCCCGCGTTTTGACGATCTGATGGTGGACTCTTACAGGAGGGGCTTCAAGTTGAGCCGGTGGATGATCCGGAATACATACCCCGACCTCGATGTAAGTGCCATAACCACTTCGCGTATAACTCAGGAGATGGCCAATGCTGCCAATGGCGAGCCGGACTCTAAAGGAGAGGCAGGGCCTTCGGGTGTTGTTGAAGTGCCTTCCGATGGCGAAGAAGTGGCTCCAGGCATGTAAAAATTTTTTTTTTTTACCAATGTACTATTTCTGGCAATGGAGTGTCTTTTTCCCCTTGCTCATCTTCCCCGAGCTGTTTCTTTGCCGGGTTTTTAAATTTCCGTGGCCTTTTATGCCGCGAACTGATTTTTTGCCGAGCTGATAATGTGTTGTCTGCGCTGAAGTTCCTCGGCTTGCCTTGTGGCACATAGGGCCTGATTTCGTCCACTTCGCTAGGTGGTTTATAGGTAGTATCACCTCAAGTTCACGATGTTCCATGTTCGGGGTACTTGTTTGCCTTCCAAGGTTTCGAGTTCGTATGCGCCCCCGAGCGCTGTTTTTACTTTATAGGGCCCTTCCCAATTAGGTCCAAGCTAATCGATGCCGGGTTCGGGCACCATAATCTTACGGAGGACCAGGTCGCCGACTCAGAAGCTTCGTTTCTTTACTCTGCTATTGTAGTAGCGAGCTACCTGCTGCTGGTATGCCGCTGTTCGGATGTGCGCGAGGTCCCTTACCTCGTCCAATAGGTCGAGGTTGGTGCGTAACTCGTCTCCGTTCGTTCGATCGTCGTATGTTTCTAATCGCAACGTTGGTATTTCGATTTCCGCCAGGATCACCGCTTCAGTGCCGTAGGTGAGGTTGAAGGGGGTTTCTCCCGTGGCTGCTTTTTCGGTCGTTCGGTGAGCCCATAAGACACTTGGTAGCTCTTCGGCCCACAATCCCTTAGCTCGATCCAGACGTGCTTTCAGTCCGCGCAGGATGGCTCTGTTCATTACTTCCGACTGACCGTTTGCCTGTGGGTGCGCGACTGACGTGAAATTTTGCCGAATCCCCATGTTCTGGCACCACTCTTGGAACTTGATATCCTCGAACTGTTTGTCGTTGTCGGAGATTAGAACCCGAGGTAACCCGAACCGACATACTATGTTCTTCCAGAAGAAGTTCTGTATGTTTCGAGCCGTGACGGTTGCCAGAGGTTCGGCTCCTATCCACTTCGTAAAATAATCTACCGCAACAACTAAGAATTTTCTTCCGCCTGTTGCTGGTGGGAATGGCCCTAGGAGGTCGATGCCCCATTGTGCAAAGGGCCACGGGCTGGCGAGGTATTTGAGGTCGGAGGCAGGTTGATGGTGGATGTTAGCGTGCTTCTGACACTTGTCGCATTTTCTGACGAGCTCGACAGCTTCTGCCTTCATCGTTGGCCAGTAGTATCCTTGTCGAAGTGCCTTTTGGGCGAGTGCTCTGCCCCCAAGTGTCCGCCGCACAGGCCTTCATGAGTGTCGCGGAGTACGAACTCGGCTTCGGTAGGTCGCAGGCACCGCAAATAGGGGAGCGTGTACGACCGTCGGTATAACCGTTCGTCTATTATGACGTATTTGGCCGCCTGGCGCTGCACCCTCTTGGCCGCATTGCGTTCTGCAGGGAGGGTTCCGTCTATCAGGAAGCTCGCGAGTGGATCGATCCAACTCGGCTCTGCTTCTAAGATGGGAGCGACCTCCACTGTCCCCCCGAGAATACTAGGCCGAGGTAAGTCTTCTATGTACACAGTTCTCATATTGTTGTGACTCGTACTGGCTAACCGGGACAGGGCGTCGGTCTCAGTGTTTTCTGACCTCGGGATTTGCCTGATGATGTGTGACCGGAAGTTGAGCAAGGCTTCTTTTACTATGGCCAAATATGCGATCATGGAGAGATCGCGTGCTTCGTATTCGCCGGTAACTTGGTTTACCACGAGCTGAGAATCGCTGCAGATGACCAAGTGTTTTGCCTTAACCTTTCGCGCTAGGTCCAGCCCGGCGATCAGTGCTTCGTACTCTGCCTCGTTGTTGGATGCCGCGAACTCAAAGCGTAGTGCGTATTCTACTTTTGTGCCGCTCGGGCCGCACAAGACTATTCCAGCTCCGCTGCCTTGCCGGTTCGAGGAACCATCCACGTGAAGGATCTAGGGCTCCTCATCCCAATTCGCTCTTCGCCTGATTAGGAGAGATGCCACACTGGGTGATACTTCACGGGGTTCGGACTCTATGGGCTCAGGAGCTCCAGGTTCACCGCAACTGGAGACCTCGGGCTCGACCTGTGGGGCTTCGTGGCTGAAAGTGCACTCGGCGATAAAATCTGCCAAGGCTTGGGCCTTGATAGCGGTTCTCGGTTTGTACTGGAGGTCGTACTCGCTGAGTTCGATGGCCCATTTCGTCAGTCGACCGGAGACCTCGGGTTTGAGTAAAACTTGTCTAAGAGGTTTGTCAGTTAGGACGATGACGGTGTGAGCCTGAAAGTACGGGCGGAGTTTACGAGCTGCTATTACTAGGGCATATGCTAGTTTTTCTATCTCCGGGTACCTTGCCTCTATTCCCTACAAAATTTTACTAACATAATATATGGGTCGTTGGACCCGGTCTGTTTCCTTTATTAGTACCGAATTGACCGCCTCGTCGCTGGCCGAGATGTACAGTTCTAAGACCTCGCCCACCTCGGGCCGTGCTAAGGTTGGCACACTAGCGAGGTAACCTTTTAGTTCGTCGAACGCGAACTGGCAGTCCTGGGTCCACTCGAACCCTTTGCCTTTGACTGCCTTGAAGAAGGGTAGGCAGCGGTCTGCTGACTTAGACGAGAAGCGGCTTAGAGCGGCTATGCGGCCGTTTAGCCTCTGAACCTCTTTTACTTTCCGAGGTGGTTTCATATCTAGAATGGCTTTTATTTTGTCCGGGTTCGCCTCAATACCGTGTCGATTGACAATGTAGCCTAGGAACTTGCCCGAGGTGACGCCGAAGACACACTTGTTGGGATTCAACTTCATGCTAAACTGACGCAGGATTTGGAAAACAGAATCTAAGTCTTGTATTAACTCTTGTGAAAACTGAGTTTTGACGACCATGTCGTCTACATAGCACTCTATCTTCGTACCAATCAAGGGCCGAAATAGCTTATTTACAAGTCTTTGGAAAGTTGCCCCGGCATTTTTTAGTCCGAAGGGCATGACTTTATAGCAATACAGGCCGAACTCGGTAATGAAGCTGGTTTTTTCCTCATCGGATGGGTCCATCCTAACTTGGTTGTAGCCCGAGTAGGCGTCTAGGAAGCTTAGCAACTCGTTTCCCGAGGTCGCGTCCACTAGGCGGTCAATTCTGGGGAGGGGGAAGCAATCTTTCGGGCAAGCTCGGTTCAGGTCGGTATAGTCGACGCACATGCGCCACTTGCCGCTTGCCTTTTTTACCAACACCGGGTTGGACACCCAGCTTGGGTAGTGGACTTCCCTTATGAAGTTTGCTGCGAGGAGCTTCTCAACCTCCTCGTCGACCGCTCTCCAGCGTTCTGGGGCTAAGTTGCGTTTCTTCTGTCTAACGGGTCTGACTACAGGGTCAGTATTAAGTTTGTGAGTTATCAGTCTGGGGCTAATGCCGGGCATGTCGGCCGCGGACCAGGCAAAAGTATCTAAATTTTGAAGTAAAAAACTCACCAGTTCGGCTCGTAGGGGATCTTCGATGGAAGCTCCGATGCTTAGTGTGCGAGCTGGGTCCGTAGCTGAAGTCGGGATTGCGACTGTTTCCTCCGTGGGCGAAGCTCGCTCCTCACCTTGCTCCGCCAGCCGCTCCAGTTCGAGGTTGTCGGCCGCCTTGGTTTTTCCTTTTAGGGCGGCAACGTAGCACTTGCGGGACTCGAGCTGGTCGCCCCGCGCTACCCCTATACCGAATTCCGTAGGGAACTTCATGGCCAAATAGTAGGTGGAGACCGCCGCCCGTAGGATATGCGTGATCGGCCGCCCTATTATGGCATTGTATGGGGAGGGGGTCGCGACCACCAGGAAATCATGGTTGAGTCTGACCGCACAAGGCCATGTGCCGACTTCCACAGGGACAGTTACTTTTCCGAGGGGCCTGACTTCCTCTCCGCTGAAACCTACCAGGGGAGTGTTCGCGGGCTTCAGCTCGCTCCTCTTTAACTGCAGCTGGTCAAATGCTGATTTGAAGAGGATGTCCACTGAGCTGCCCGAATCTACGAGTACGCGCCTGACCTCGAAGTCGTTGATCCTTAGCTTAATGACAAGCGCGTCATCATGGGGGTAGTGGACTCCTCGCCCGTCGTCCTCCATGAAAAAGATTGGTTCTTCGGTCTTTGGTCTTTTTGGGGGGTTCCATTCTTCGAGGGCCGCTTCGCGAACTGAAGTCCGGGCTGCTGCCGAGGTACACCCCGCTACCACCGAACCTCCCACTATTACATGGATGGTTCCCCGAACTGGCCTCTCTTCCGAAGGCTGCTTCTGCAACGGTTCGGCAGGTCTGTTGCTAGACTCGGGGGCATCCTTTTCGTGCTCCCTTTGTCGACATGCTTTATTGTTATTGCTGTGCTGTACAAAGTTTCTCAAGTATCCGCGACGGATGAGTCCCTCTATCTCGTCCCGGAGGTTATTACACTATTCGGTGCTATGACCATGGTCTCTATGGAAACTACAATACAAATTCTTGTTTCTCTCGTTAGGATTTCCTTTTAGCCGAGGTGGCCACTTAATGTACGGAGCGTCTTTGATCGTCATTAAGATCTCTGTTCGCCTCGTGTTTAAAGGCGTGTAGTCCGTCCGAACTGCTAGGGGGGCCCGAAAGGACTGGTTCGGCTTCGGCTCCCGGGTCGGGTTTTCTCTATTCACCGGGTTGGAGAGCTCGCCTTCTCTCTTTCTTTTCTCGTTCCCGCCTTCGGTTCGTTGGTTGATTTCTTCCTCTGTCCTCATGAACTTATCCGCGAGTTTGAGGAATTCGGCCACGGTCGCGGGCTGGTTGGTCACCATGTGCCATTTGAACTCTTTGTGCGTCACCCGTCTTTTGACCGCCGCGAGCTGCACTGCGGGGTCCAACCGCGGTATTTGCAAGCATGCTTCGTCGAACCGCTTGATGTAGCCCCAAATAGATTCTCTTTCTCTTTGGACCACTCCGAAGATGCTTTCCTCTATTCTGGGGCACCGTCGGCTGGTGACGAAGTGTGTGGTGAAGACTTGCATGAACTGGGCCCAGCACTTTATCGACCCGGGGGCCAGGTTCCTGTACCAAGTGCGGGCTACCCCCCTGAGGGTGGTGGTAAAGGCCACGCACATGCACGATTCGCTAGCCCTGGCGAGGTGCATTTGCGACTGAAAGGCGTCAACGTGGTCGTTGGGGTCGAAGGACCCGTCGTACTTGTCCAGAGGTGGGAGCTTGAAGTCTCTGGGTAAGGGGACCGCTAGGAGTTCCGATGCGAGGGGGGAAGGAACGGAGAGAGCCGGGGCAGCCCCTACCTCGTACGAGCTTGTGTCTTTGCCTCTGAATTCCGACAAGGCGCGGGTGGCGGTTTGGCGACTTCGCTGGCGCCTTCGCCGTTGAGCGGGCCTTGTGCTGGCGCTGCTGGCCTCCGTGTTACCGAGCTCGATGGGCTCGGAGTGCTGGTAGTCTGCCGCCAGGGTGCTGAATCGGTTTTCAGTGAGCGGGAGCTCGGGCTGGGAGCGCCGGGGTGCCGACCTTGCGGGCGAGGTTCCCGACCCGCCTGCGGGTTGCGAGGCGGGGATGACATTTTTCTCTCTTCGGTCTGGGGACGAGGCCTGGCTGTTGGGGTGGTTCTAGGATCGGGAGGCCTTCGCCTGGTGGGGGCGCCCATCCTGCGGGGAGGCCTTGACCGGCCTCGGAGCGGGGTGGCGAGGTGGAAGTAGTGGTTGGTTCAGTGGCAGTTGGGGGAACTGCTGTTGATAGTGATACTGGGAGATGTTGTGCAACACTTGGTGCTGGTGAAGCTGGTGTTGCTGGAACTGTTGCATTTGGGCTTGCATTGCCCGCATGCACTGCATCAGGTCCTCCAATCGGTTTTGGCTAGCTGCCAGGGGGACGACAGTTGGTTCAGTGAAAGTTGTCTCAATGGGGAGAGGAAAGGGGACGCTTGTGGTAGGAGGGTTTACGGGTGCCACTGTTTGTGGCGTGTTCAAGATGGGGATCCCATCCGCCGAAAGGGGGATGGTGAACTGTCTAACGCACACTACGGGGACCTGAAATTGCTCTCCGTGGCGTTTGTCTTCGTGCCACGTCCGGTGTTGCTGGAGGAGGCCATGAGTGTTGGGTTTTTTGAAGAAAAAAGGGGGTATCGAAGTTTGGAGGGAGGCTTTTTGAAGCGTTTCCCACAGACGGTGCCAATTGATGGAGCGCGATCCGGCTGGTCTTAGCTGTCCGCTGCCTTGCTTCCGAACGGGGTAGCAGGGAACCTGAAACGGAGGAGATGGGAAAGCTCCAGGGGGGAACCCGGTGTAGAGGCTCCGAAGTTCAAGTTAGAATCCTTCAAAAGCAAGGTAATACCAGATAGCGCAAAGTTTGCATACCTCCGTTGCCGAGGGGCAGGGGGCTCTTATAGTCACTTCGTGTACTCGTCCCGAGGCCCTTGTCAGATCAGGTATGATTACCCTTGCGCTTGTCAACTCGGCCGTCGTCATTTCTGCTGAGACAGAACCGTCACTGCCTAACCGTCTAACTGGAGATGGCGGCGTCAGTGGCGGTGGCAGGTGGCCGTTTAGAGTGCTGCTGCCAAACGTCAGATCCCAAGTCAGTCAGGCGTGGCGCCCTCGGGCACGGACTTCCCTGGTGTCAGGCATGGTACGACTTGTTTGGCTTTGGTGCCCAGAAGATGATGCGAAGTGCTGAGCGAGGCGGTCTTGAGCTCGGAGGTATCCCGAACTGTTACAAGGTGGGTCAGTTTGGCGAAGTGTATCCCGAGCTGTTACAAGGTGGATCAGTTCGGCGAAGTGTATCCCGAGCTGTTACAAGCTGGGTCAGTTTGGCAAAGTGTATCCCGAGCTGTTACAAGGTGGTAGTTCGGGAAGCGTATCCCGAGCTGTTACAAGGTGGTAGTTCGGCGAAGCGTATCCCGAGCTGTTACAAGGTGGTAGTTCGGCGAAGTTTATCCCGAGCTGTTACAAGGTGGGTCAGTTCGGCGAAGTGTGTCCCCTTGTTCCCGCCTAGGCTTGGCCCATTTTGCCGAGCTGTCGTTTCTGCCACATGTGATAATAGAGAGGTCGGGCCAAATCTTCCTTCATCAATAACCGTAACTAATACATGTCTACGCAAGTGCCCATGTAATGTTAATTTACAATAAACGAAATTCAACTGCAAAATAATGTAGAAATTAAGTCAAAATCCAAAAGGTAAGGAATTCTAATTCCATGCCTCAGAATCTCAAATCCTGCCTGTAAAGTGGTGGATCTGTTCATCAGGTTGGATTTGGGCCGACGGCTCATGGCTTCTGGATATGAGTCTTGTCCAGTTTGGGTCCAAGACTGACACAGATGGTTCCTGCCTTGAGCAGTAGCGAACAGTGGACCATATTGTAGGTGGAAAACATCAAAAAATTTGAATTATTAAGAAGGAATATCTGAATAGGATAGTCCTTACAATTAAGGGTCCGGGTTTGAATTGACTGAACTGAATTGCTTATTAGTTGGCCTTTTTTTATTGGGGGTGGGGCGGGGGGTTAAGGCATTAATTTTCTTTGGTAGATAAAATAACCACGCTGACATGCCATTTAGCCATTTCGGTTCAGACGTTCATCCAGTGATAAAAAGAGGATAAGAAACGGGTTATCTCATAGGGTGTGACTTGTGAGTATACAAACGGGTTATCCATGCCCGGTCCATATAGGGGTAATGGATGGACCCGCTCAATTTCATGCCTCATCCGGTTTCCGGTTTTCATTTCACGCCCGGCCATGCACGAGTGGTGATTCGTAATCGGAACGCCGGGAGATGCCAAAAAGTAGTAGCCGGTGGCAGAAGCGTCGAGCCGTCGACCGGGACCCTGGGCCCTGACCATCACAGTACCTGTCGTTGCTGAATCTCAACCCAACAAAGCTTCTGGACCTCTGGCTGTTACTCCGATCGATCCTCCGATCGCTGACTTATTTCAAGTTAAAGGAAAAACAATTCCACTTTTTTATCACAGTTTTACTGCATGTAAAAACGATTAAAAAGTAGAAATTAAAGAGAAAGTACAGTTTTCAGATGATAATGCAGTGAATATTCTTCAGGGTTTCGAGATCACATGTTGAACTCTTCAATTCTACCCTAAAATTAATCAAATTGTCTTGAAAATTTCCTTTTTTTTCCTGGTTTGATCTTTAATCATCAATCCAATGCATATATTTTTTTTTTTCAGATTCGTTAAAACTTGATTTTCTAGGTTTTACTCTCGAGATCGACTGTTTTATTCATGCCTTTTTTTTTCTGGTGAATATCAACTTTAAACAGGATTTTTTTTGGGGGAGAGCTCGCTCAGTCGCTGGCCTGGTCTGGGATGGTGAAGATTACAACTCAGGTTTTCCAAGTCAGATCGTTGAACCTGAAACAGACAACGTTCTGCATCTCAACTGCCGTTTTTTTTCTTTTCTCCGTCCTTGTTTTTCTTTTCTGAGTCTTCTACGTTCGAGTGGTGTCAGCTTTCCAGCAATTCCCTTCAACTTCTCTAGGGTTTCGAATTCATTCTCCGTTCGGTTCAAGCCTCTACCTCTTCCCACCCGCATTACTTTAATCCTAATTTTGTTTTTTTCTCTTTTTTTGCACGCTTCAAGTCCGACGAAATATTCTTAAAAAACTAAAAATAATTACCTGGCGAATCTCAACAAGAGATCAGAGCAGGCCAAATCTCCAAGAACTATAATCGTGGGTCTGCAAATTTGTCGAGTTGAAAATCCGAAAAGAAAAAAGAATCAGGAGACAGCATTCGTTCAATCCCTTTCTACATTTTTTCCTTCCCGCCTTTTCTCTCATTTCTCTATCTCCGATTCCGTGCGATTCGTTTCGGTTCCCTCCAAAGCTGCTCCTCTCTCTCTCTCTCTCTCCTCTTTACTCTCGCTATAATGCGCTGCTTTCATCCGCGTATCTTAGCATCACTTTTTTACTTTTTCGTCCAAACAAAATAAATTAAAATGAGCATTATTTCGAAAGACTGCCGGAAACTTTCAGTTTCAGTAACCTGTCGGTGAGGTTGCCGAAAAGGGTGAAAATCGGGAAAAAAACCAAAAGAAAATTACGATAAAAAAATTCCCCAAACCAAGACTGTTTCGGTTTTCTCCTCTCTGTTGCTGTAGAGAGAAAATATAAAATAATAAAAAGCCTACAGAAGGGCCAACGAGACTTCTCTTCTATACATCAACTAAAACCAGCTCGTTTAGAGGTCCCGAAAGCTTCTTTATCCTGTTCTGCTCTCTCGACTCTGGTTCAAATAATCTCTCTCTTCTTCTTGTGCATATTCTTTTTATGCTTTCTGGTTTCTTCTGTCAGGTACTTAGGTGCCTTTGTGTTGAAGTTTAATGTCTAGGCCCTTAGAACATGATTACATAGGCTTATCAGAGGTCTCTTCCATGGAAGGCTCTGAGAAGATTTCTTCTTCCTCCTCCACTGTTTCTACCGAAGAGGAGGAGAAGAAAAATGCACTAAACCTCAAAGAGACTGAGCTCAGACTTGGGTTGCCTGGTTCTGAGTCTCCCGAGAGGAAGGCTGATGCTAGGGTTGGAATTTCCCTCTTGGGGAGGACAGTGGAGGATAAGAACGGCTACTCACTTAGTGTACTGAAAAATTTTGTTTCTGGGGCTAAGAGGGGATTCTCTGACGCTATTGATGATTCTGGGAAATGGGTTTTCTCTGGGGCGCCTAGTGGATCTGAGGTTGATTTGGGGAAAGGAGCTGTATTGTTCTCTCCGAGAGGTGGAAATGGTGGCAAGTCTCTTGCTGTTTTGGAAAACAGTAACCAGCAGCCGGCTTCGGCTGTTCCTGCGCTCAAAGACTTTGTTCCACCGTCGCCCAAGCCGGTCCAGGACAAGAAGCCCCAGATGTCTGCCGCAAATGACCATGTTGCTCCTGCTGCGAAGTAAGTTTATTTCCTTTTAGTTCCATTTCCACATTTTTTCCATGCATACCTAACCTGTGAAAGGGGAGAAATCGACGTATTTGTTCATTTTCTCTTGGCTTTCAGCTAAGTAAATTTTTGAGATTGCTGCTTTGCATACAACTCAAGTAAGCCTTGTCTGACCAACCATTATAGGGTCGGTTAGATTGCAGCTTTATATGGCAAGAGAAAAATTGGCAGAGTTGTTCATGGGTTTCTTAATTTTTCTCTATGATGTACTCTCCCTCTCCCTCCCCCTCTTTATTCACTTCGCAGATCAATCTCTTTTTTGTTCTTTCTTATATGTTTTAATGTAATTCGCCACACATTGTTTGGACGGACCATGGTTTCCTTCTTCTGAATGGGATGTTGAAGCTCCTCATTGGAATATTATCAATTTTGCTATGCTTTGGTTCTTTACGTCTATGCATTCGCCTGGTTTATTTCAACTAGATGCAATCTTTCTCTCTACTTTTCTGTATTTGTGCTTGCATTTAATTGAGCGGATTTCAGAGGGAAAGAGGGAGTTGATTGGTGTGAACTTTTCAGACACGAACGACTTAAGTAAATTTATTTTCTTTTCTTAATTCCTTGATCAGGGCTCAAGTTGTAGGATGGCCACCAATTCGATCTTTTCGGAAAAACACCATGGCTACCAACCCAGCAAAGAACAATGATGATGCTGAAGGAAAGTCAGGATCTGGATGTCTATACGTTAAGGTTAGCATGGATGGTGCTCCATATCTGAGGAAGGTTGATCTCAAAACCTATGGCAGCTATACAGAGCTTTCAGCAGCGCTTGAGAAGATGTTCAGCTGCTTTACTATTGGTAATCTCCCCTGTCCCTTACGTGGTTTTTGTAAGGCCTTAACATGATTTATTTTGATGCCAAGATTATGTAAATGCTTGACTCTAAGATGAAAACCTGTTAATACAATTTTCCCATAGAAGTTAGGATAGCCCGTAACTCAGAAAAATAATTTACATTTTGATTACTGAAGAATGCGGAAGACATGGACTGCTTCATTTCTTTCTCTTATATTCTCTAATTATAATAACAATCTTTGTGAAGTAGAAGACTGCACAAACGAATGCCTCTGTCAAGTCATGATGTCTTCCTAGGTTTACCAATTCTACCTTCCCTGTGCTAAATATAAATTAAAAGCAGGATTGTGACCATTGAATTTTTCAATTATTCCTTCCTCTTTCCTTTTTCTCTTTGATTACCAAGGTATTTCAGAGATTTATGACAGTTCCAAATAATTCTTCACACTCTAATAATATGAAAAAGGTGTTGATTACGCTTTTGCATGGATATTCCAGGGCAGTGTGGTTCTCATGGAGTACCAGGTCGAGATGGGCTAAGTGCAAGTCGATTGATGGATCTACTCCATGGCTCTGAGTATGTTCTAACTTACGAGGACAAAGATGGTGATTGGATGCTCGTTGGTGATGTTCCCTGGCAGTAAGTACAAACTCTATTTGCTGTACATGGATTTTCTTTCCAAAATCCCACGAGTTTTATAGTAAGATGAGTAAAATCATCCCACACCCAAACCATTCAATCTTAATATCCATTCTCTGGTTTGGTAGGATTTCTCAAAACGGGGCTGATACTATATACTTATCTGATGCAAGTATGCAGCAGAAATGCATAAAATTCTGTAAAGAAAGATAAAATACAGAAGTATCACCAATTACTGAGAATCCTTTAACCTGGAAAAAAAGCAAAATGGGAAAAAATAAGAAAAGAAAACGAAATGTTTCTTCTGTCTATTATTGTCTAGAACCATCTCAACTGCAACTTGGCAGTTGGCATGGTTATCTCATAATTCTTGTATCATTTGACATTACGTACATAGCGACCTCAGTCTACATATTATTAACTGCTCTTGTGGCGTTAATTCAATAAAATGGCGAAATCTTTATATGTTATCTTTAGCTGTTGAAACGGTATCCTCTGCTTTTTCTTTGACCGTTTGGTGAGAAAACAGTAGTTTTCCTTGTGATATTTTCTTGCCCTCTGCATATTTTTTTCAAGGCTGTGTTACATCTCCATATGAATTTTCTTTTGTTGTTGCTGCAGGATGTTCACCGACTCTTGCAGAAGGCTGAGGATCATGAAGGGTTCAGAGGCAATTGGACTAGGTATTTACTGATATATCCAAAACCTTTCTATGGTATTCTTGTTACCAAGAAGGTACTATGATCTGCCCTTTGATCTTCAACTTCAAAACAGGAACAGGTCCTTGACCATCAGCCACGCCAAACCCCTCCCTCAAAGCAGGCAGAAAAAAAGAAAGAGGAAAAAAGCAGATAAAAAAAACGGGGGGGGGGGGAGGGGTGATGGTGGTCTGCCTTGATTGCCCTGGAGCTTTAACATGGGCAAAAGGTCCTTCTGGAGAACTGATTTGAATCTGTGATAGTGTCTGTACACATTTGTTACTCATTTGCATTTTCCGAATTTACCCTTTATGACGGCAACCACTTCCCACTAAATTAATGTCTATGACCTTGAGGAAGATCATCATGATGCTTTTGCCAACTGAATTGCCTGAATGGTTTTATCATGTCGATAAGCTAAAATGCCATTGGGAGGAACTTCAGCATAATATGAACATAGTCAGTAGGAGTAGATAGATGCTAACCCAGAAGTCAATATTGATTCAGACAACCTAAGCGCCCAAGTCTGGAGTTGACTTGCTTACTGGTTGGTGGCCTAGACTTTGAAGGCCAGTTGTCATCTTTCCTATTTTTCTGCTTCTAGCTACCTGATTGTTTCATTGATGAAAAAATTTCGTCCTGTTATCAACATGTTTACAAAATTCGACATGAACGCTGTGATGAAGTCTTCAATCTGTTGGGTTGCAGCTCCGAGGGCCATGGAGAAGTGCAAGAGTCGGAACTAGCGGCACCGCCAGAGGATTGAAGTTGAATGAAGCCAAAGGCATCTCTTTTCAAGTGTTTTTTAATCGGAGTACCTAGAACAAGGCCTTGGGAACGGGTTCTGAAGTTGGGTACTCTGTTTCCTAATCATGTATTTTCTATGTAACTTTGAGGTTTGATGTCTTTCATGGACTGGGGAAAACAAAAGACTTCCTTGTAGGCTGAAGCTGAACTGAAGGTATCATTCATCTCTACGTATGTAAATGGTTTCTGTTTACTCTTGAGACCTTGTTTTCCATCCATTGACGATGGAAATTTTAAGCTAAAGAGAGCGTGATTAATGTCACAGAGTCCATCACAAAAAAGTGGTCTTTTTGTGCCAAAAAGTGTCGTCTGTATTGTTGTTGCTTGTTGGTGTTCCCTCTTTTCACTGGGCAGCCATTATGGGGCCAAGCGGCCAGGAACTCTGGTCTCTGAATGGTTTTCTTTTCCATAGTCGGCTCCGTTTTGGCTGAAACGTTCCGAGTAGGAACTATGGTTGCATGTGGCGGGCAAGACGGGCCACGCAGGAAAGGCGTCAGATACTTGATGGGCCATTCTATGCCATATTATATGTGATGCACAAAGGAAAGGGGTCATTTACAAAAGTTGAATGAAATAAAATCGAAGGGCTTAAAAAAAATGAAATAAATTAAAAGGGGGTTGTCCCATCGTTCCACTACAAGCAAATCAACAAAAAATAAAGGCTAAAAGTATGTAGAACCAGTGCTGTAGATGTTTCCTCTCCACTCCTAAAATATCGGCTTTTTAGGATTTTTTTAATTGAATAAATTAAGGATTCCTTCTTTTGGGTTGGCTAAATCTGCCCAATCACCTGTGATTGGGCATCTACAAATGCTTCCCCAATATTCTCTGTTTGGTATAAACAGATGCATTATTGTATTAATTAATAGGTTGGATTTATTTACTCTTTGTTATTAGATAAGTTGCAGGTTGTTTTAGCTTTATCTGTCGTGACCTGGATCTAGGTAATATTCTACCTTTAACAATTCTCTTGTCCTTATTATCAGAAAAAATTAAATATATCATGATGTACATCGTTTGATGAAAATAAAGTCACCCCTACTAAATGACTAAAGTACCCCTATGTTGTTGACTAAAGGCATAGCTTAACAGGGTTTGCTCATTTGGGTTACTTTAATATATATATATATATATATACTTTGAATATGCAACCAAATTCAGCCACTCTAGAGTTGTAGCGGACCAACTTGATTAATGTGGCTGAGGCTTGGGCAGCTTTTGAAACTTATAATTTGGTCATGCTATCCTCTCTCCACTGGAATATCATCAAAGAGAAGTTAAATATTCAATATTCTCGTCTCAGAAAAGCTAATTTTGCAGCGGATTGACTTGTAAATATGGGTTATGTTGTGGGATCTAGTGGGTTTGTGAGTTTAACTCGGTCGTTTTTTTTTTTTTTTTTTCAAGTTTAAGGTGATATTTGGCATCGATGGTGATTTCTTGAAAATCACTGTCATGTTGAAGTCACATCAGCATTAGAGTGGCATTGAAATTTCCGTTTAGTTGGCCAATTTTTATGATTTTCAGGAAATCGGTCAAAATTGATTATTGAAATCAGCCTTTTTTCAGGGATTATCTTTTTTTAGTAATTTCTAGCTGATTCTGATTTTTTGAGTATTACATGACAACGGCATTGTATAATACAAAAATAATTGGCTTGAGAATCAGTACCAAACAAACTCAAAGACGATTTCTCAAAACTTGGCTTACTTAAGGGAAATGATAGCATATAATAAAATTTACCGATTTTCGAAAAAAACACTAATTTCAAAAATCATTGATTGAAAAAATCAATAAAAAATAACCAGCACCGATGCCAAACATCATCTAAGTGATTGCTGGGGAGGGCTACCCCATGTTGTAGCCCACTCTTTCCTCAAAATAAAAACACACACACAACTGGATTAATTAAAATACCAAAGTTTTGGCCTTCTGAGCTGCAGTGCTCTTGCTACACTTGATTTTCTGAGATGTCACACAACGAAATTTTAAAAAGAAGAAAAAACGAAAATAAGGACATCCAAATTCATTAATAAATAATAATTTAAATAATCTGTGCAAAAGCATAATAACCATAAAAAATTAAATAAAAAAAAATCAATGTAGAACGTCCAGGATTCTAATGAGATTGTGCCCGGCTTGTGGCCCAACATAATAACTAGAAAACAAAAATTCCTGGCTCACCCTTGTTTTAACATTTTAAGGAAATCTTTCACGTGCTTTCTACCACTACAAAGGAAATCCATTCCGGACGATACACATTTTGGGCGGCCCATGTTACCCGTATTTTTTTTGTATTATATAATGAAATGGATCCAATCTAGGCCCATTATTTTATTTGTTATCACTGAAATGTCAGAGAACATATCCATCAATGCTTTTCAGGGGATGGACTAAAGTTGGAGTTGTCTGTTTAATCAACTATTTTTCTTTCAAAACCTAATTTTTTCTCTAGTAAAATAAAATCTAATAAAGAGGGTGGTCATGTTGGAGTTATTGTTCTTTCCTAACTCTTAAATCCTAACAACTCTTCTTTTTTCTAATAGTTTAATAAAATTTGATATTCTCAGTTTAGGTTTATGATATCTAAATTCCCCACATCTGCCAATTCTGCCTCCTTGTTTCACTGGGCCTCACATGGGTCCATGCTCATATAAACATACATGACTGATGTATACAAAAACGTACAGTCAAGTCACATGGGTATACTTATGTTGGGCTGGCCATTAATGGAGTTATGTAAATCTGGTGCTTCATGTTGGAGTTAAGAGATTTAGAATTGAGGTTTGGTGCACTTTTTTTTTTTTTGCTGCATTTATCTTACACCGATTCTTAGTAGTAGTTGGTATTGATTCTTTGATATTTGGATTTGATTGAGTTGGGAATTTGTTAAAATTTCGATCAACATGAATCCTAATCCAAGCTTGATGTAGTTGAAGTTCTTCAAATCGGGTAATCCGACTTACAGCCCTAATGACAGGTGTGTATAAAAATGTAAGGTAAGTGCATCAGAGCCAGACTTTGATTCTTAGTGGTAGTTGGTATTGCTTCTTTTGAAAGGTTCAAGTTAGGGATGGATTTTCGTGTGTATATTTATATGCAAATTTTAGGAAGGGGGGGGGGGGTGTTAGTCATACCTTTGGCATTGGGAGAAGACACAACTCATGAATGCAGTCTGGTTTGGTTGAGTTGTTGACTGTTGAGCCATTTCTTTCTAATGAAAGATGAGGGTGGATAGGAGACACAATCATGCACTGAATGTGCGTTTGCGTGCTAAAGAGGAGATGAGTGTTTTCTATGCTTCAGAAATTCATTCATGGAGACCCAAAACAGAATGGTAAGAGGAAATTTAGAACCTAATGGTAGTCCTTTGATGATCATTGTATTAACTAAAATTATTGAGGGCCTGTTTGGTTTGTGGGAATAGAGGTCTGAAAATGAAATTGAAATGAGTTATTCCGACTCCAACTGTTTAGTTGGATGGAATCAAAATTTTATTCTCATTTTAATTAATTCTGATTTTCATTCTTATTCTTATTTGAATCAAATAAATTATAGGAATAGATTATTTTAATTTTAATTCTGAAGAATTTTTATTCTAATTCTGGCTACAAACAAAATCAACCTTAAGATTTAATTGGAGTAAACTCGATACTAATGTTTAAAATATAGAAATATATGAGTTTACTTCATTTGACACTATAATTTAATCATAAATAGGAAAAAGCATGAATTAATATCAAGAAGAAAGTGAAGAGAAGAAGACAAAGGGAGCAATAGGAAATGGGGTTGATGCTTGAGGACAAGAGGAGGGATGGGATAAGGCCTGAAATGAATGGATTCTGATGCCTCATGTCGGGAGAATATTAATAAATTAAAATTAATTAAATAAATAATTCAATAAATGAGATGTCATTCATGCAAATGCATGCACACATACCCATCTGGATTCCAAACATCATATACACAATAATATTTCTTATGATTAATCATTCCTTTTCCTTAATATAAATGGTGGGGGGCTTCTCATCATCAAGCGACAAGCATAGACCGGACTGTATGGATATCTCCTACAGTCCTACTTGCATGAACGGTTATGCATGAGATATAATTAGATTAGTGGAATCCAGATTATTCTTCAATCAAGAATTGGACATGACATGGGTATTAATTAAATTAAACATTTTTTATATATAGAATTACTTCCTGTCTCATCCTGTCTATCTTTTATCCGGATGACTCTCAAAAGTTTGCGATTCTTCTTTTAGTGGCATTTTTTGATTGGTCGAACCTCGAACCCAGTGAGTCATCCCGGCCGGTTCTATTTCTACCCGGTTGTAATGATCGCTACAGTAGGGTCGTATTAAGCGGTGTTTGGAGCCAATGCTATTTTCTGAGATATAGGTGTACTGATATATAGGTGTTTTTCATTATCATGTCAGCATATCGGAAAAAGAAACATGAAAACACCAAACAATACTTTTTTTTTTCAGACACAGCTTTCCCAATTTCTAAGGCATAGTCTGAGTATATATTTGGCATCAATGTTATAGATGCAGCTGCTGATGTCTGAGTTGGAAGCACCGTTTTCTGAGAAAATGATGCCTTTTTTTGTTCTTTATTTTTTTGTTTGGAATCGTTGCTTCCAGGTAGGACATTTCCTAGAGCAACAACTTTTTCTATTTGGTTCCAATGCTCCAAGAGACGTTTTCAGCACTGGTACCCATTATCCAACACCACATTACTGCCACCTCACATCCTTGTTGGTAGCAATAGGTTGCAGTTCCAACAAACACCAAAATCGGCGTTGCTCCAAGCCATGCCTTCCCGATTTTCAAGACGTGGCTTGGAGCACTATTTTTTTTATGGAAAAATAGTTCCAAACAAATGCCCGTTTTCTGGAGCACCATTTTTCTGATGTGGTACTGATGTGGCCCCATTTTCTGGAGCAATGGCAACGATGCCAAACAGACACCGAGAAAATGTTTTTCAGAAAAAAACGGTTAATGAAACATTAAATGTTTTCCCAAAAAATAGATTTCTATTGTAGTGCTGATGTTATGTTGTTTTATGAGGAAATGGAATTGATGCCAAACACCTACTTAATTAACCAATTTATCAGGCTGCCTTCTCCGCGTACGGACTGCATCTGGACCATCTAAGCTCACCTACCTCCAGACGACTTCAAGTATAAATAGGAGGTGACACCCTCAAGTTAAGAAACTAGAACTTAAGCTCTCTAACTAGCACTCGAGATCTCCCATTCTCTCTAGTGGCCTCGTTTGGGTGCTCACACCTCGGACCTTTTCCACTTTGCACTTCCTAGTACTAACTTGACCATCAGAGTCTCCGCCTCAAGTTTCCACTCGGGGCCTCTGACATTGTCCTTTTCGCAGGATCGACCTACTAGTCCTTGGGTCCCAGATATCTCGGCCTATATACCTCGACCTCTTCGGCCTCCTTGGATACCTCGGTGTCACTTTGGGTGAGGAGCGAATTGACAGTATTATCCTCGGCCAACAACATGTAAAATTGTAAATAAATTCCTAAATTAATAAAAATAAGAATTCAGCAAAATGCATATACCAAAAAAAGCTTATAACCAATTAACCGGAATGATAAAGGTGATAATTAATCGGATGAATGTTTTAAAAGAACGGAAAGATTTTCATCAAAATTAATGAAAGGTTGTGATTGGTCAAAACCTTTCCGGCATCATAGATTTTCTCTAAAAATAAAAGCCACGTGGGTTACACATTTCTTTGGCTGTATTTTGAGCTAAAAGAGCGGAAAACAACAAACAAACTACCTGAGTATAAGGTATTTTAAATGATTTGACACCGCAGCTGAAAGTGACCTGAAACAAACTTGACGAGTTGAGAAGGAAAAGGATTCATTTTGCAACCGAAACAAAGACTAGTGATAATAAGTTAAAAGGGAAAATCTATGATAGGGGAAATATATGGTATAAGAAGAGATTTGACCAATTAAAATCTACCTATAAATTTTGATAAATAATACCGAATTGGCTATACCAATTGGTTAGTCAAAAAAAAATTCACATATGGCATCTTTCCCGTATCATAACCGAATCCTAAGTTAAATTAAATCACGAGGCGTGTGAGACTCAACTTCAAAACTTTGGTAGTATTTGCAGAAAAATGAAAGTCAACATGGCTGCCGCTTAGGGCCATGTTTTTGGCATGTAACCATGAATCATGGGCTTCCATTTGATTTGGGGTTTTTATTGTACGGTTTAGATAGGTGCCAAATCCAAATTGATGCCAATACAATACATGACAGGGGATTAGTGTTCTAAATGAAGGTATTTAAAATTTTGAATTGAAGTTTATAATGGAATTTAAAATTCTGAGCTAATGCACTTGTGTAACTATCCAATTATATAAATACATCATCTCAATCCGAGATAATGGGACTAATTGAGCCGGTATCCACTGGTGCAGACTATATGGCAATGATTGCATGGGGTTATGGAAGTAGGCTGTGTCAGTTCGGTAACTTATAGACGGGCCACGCGTGGCTACACATGAACCTTCAGAAACTTTCTTATTGGTGCCATATCTTTAGTTGGATGTTATATTCTAATACTTCTCGTGGCGTTTCTTGTTGCTATTCCCTAAGATTCTGAATCAGCTAAAGCTAGCTGTAAGACTTGTACCAAATTAAAAACTGGAATTCTGCACAATTTTATCAATAATTTCACTTTTGCTACGACAGTTTAATTCTTAGCGCAGGGCTAAAACCGAGAATCAAGACCTTCCCCTTATATTGCAGCGTTGATCCCAGTGAGACCATACTTCATCTAATCCAAATAAGCCAAATAAGGTGGGATTATAGCAAGACATCAAAGGCCTTAATTTCGTTGTTTCAGCACAAGGCTATGACGATGCTGTAGCCAATTAATCAGCTGGTTAGTTCATTTAACCGGGACCCAACATGCTTGCTGGTTCTTGATTAATTTTCATGGTCCAACCATCTGTCTAGTCCAAGACTAGCTTAGAACACTGAAGTCAACAGGATACAAATTAAGCAGCAGGCTATAGTCTCCAAAACCAGAAGATGGGCCATCTTCACATCATCTCTGAGGTGGTGTACTTGCATCTCATTTTTCTGATCAAAGATGACTCACCCAGTTTTCCATTTCTTGTATTTTACTTTTTTTTTTCTTTGGTTGGTGGGGAGGGGGTTGGAAGTTGGAACTTCCCTATTCATTTAAATTGAAATGTCAAATCTGATTTGTATTTAAAAGGTTGCGGGTTAATTAACATAAGAGTTTAATATGATAGATTTATTAATATTAGTTAAACATTAAATCAAGATTTCTATCAAACATATTAAAAATGTATTTACATTTTATTGGATGACATTTAGAAGATGCACTTATTTTAACAAAGTTTAAGAAATTGGTTATGATATGTCTGTTTATCACCGTCGCATCGGCCAAATCAACATATTTTTGTTGACGTAATAATCGATTATTTTTTCATAAAGCAAAACCATACACATTGGGTGATGGTGATTCATGCAAATGATCCAATCATGAGTCATTCAAGTATTCACACGAGGAGGTCAAGAACCCAATAAAGAAGATGTTTGACATCCCTCCGAAATAGGGGCGCAGCACAAGATCAAACCTATGAAACCGTAGGCTCTCCGTAGTAGCAGTGGGCCACATCACATGCACCTTACTTTGTACTCACCCTTGATTCCCCTGTGGTGTGTACTCTATAATTCCAAACGAAAAACAAAAAAAAAAAAAAAAAAATGTAAATCACACCAGGAGGAAGCCTGAGAGCAGAAATGATGAAGTCTAACCAGGAATGTTCGATTAAATGGAGACTACCATCTCCAAGTTTATCAACTAATTAAGGTAGCAAATGTAGAAGCAAAATTTGCTGCTGTTAATTGGTAATCCGTAATAATAGAAAAAGGGGTTTTAACCGTTCAGTGTACCCCTAGGGTGGAGCTAATACTTTTAAGGGTGGACTGAATTCTGACTATGAATTGATGTTACATTTATGGGCAGGATATGATTTATACGGGAGGCCACTGACAGATTAAGAGGTGGCTGTAATTTCAGATTTTAGGCTTCTTTATTAGTCGTCTATACATGTATATTAACCTTATTAATGTAGATTAGGTTTATGAGATTGGATTTAGGGCAGGACTAAATCAGTCCGACTACTTTAATTTTTTGACGCAAGTAGGTAAGCCCAGGGAATTAGGTCCATTTTAATTCTCTTCATTGCATGCATGTTGGGCCAATTGATCCATAACATCTAATGGAGGAAGGAGATCGCTTCAATCAGAGCAGGGTCCGTTTGAACACTATTCGAACAGCCTTTATAGCCTTGCATCAGGAATATTTTTATACTTGTATGTTTTATTTTATAGGAAAATATTCCCAATGCAAGGTTATGATGGCTCTTCGAATAGACTTTTCTCTGATTGAATACTGTTTCATTAGGAACGAATTAAAGGTCTCAAAACAACCGATAATCCAGCCTGCATGATCAAAACTCTTTGGGGTCCTTCCTCTTTCGTTCTGTTTACAATTTTTTATTTTTTTAAAGGAAAGAAGAAATAAGAAAGGAAGCAGAATATCTAACAACATCAATACACGCCTAACTCTTTAAAGTCTCCATTAATTAGTTGTGACATGCATGCAAAATGAAAGGAATCGACAAATAGCTTCAGCTGTGCTGAAAAAGCTGAAGGGCACAGCTTGAGCTAATTGACCACTTACCGTCCATGCCTGATCGCATCTGCTGCCATGCCATGTTCATCTTCTCTTTTCCCTCTGAAGTCGAGCCACCATGCAGCAACTACCGTAGTTGACAAACCTACTTCAACGTGGTGGGGCTACACATATTTTAATTCAAGTGTGACAAAGATGTCTAGACTCTAGAGAGAGAGAGAGAGTGCTCTACGTCGTTTATTGCTGTAATATGTGTCTGTCCTGTTATCTCGGCTCGTCCCAATTATTGTTTTGATTCAGTACACACACTCTCTCTCTCCCTCTGTGTGCGTGTGAAAGAGAGAGTGACATAGCAAAAGAATGGAATAATTAATGTATATAAAGGCTGACTGCTGACATGGAGTTAGAAATGGATCCCTAGAGTGAGAGTGAGAAAGAGAGGTTTATGGTGTGGAGTTTGGAGGTCTGTACTCTATAGGGAGGAGCCCAAAAATCAAATATGGGGATGAGTAGCATAATTCGAGCTTTAGATACAAAGGTTAGCTACTGTGCCATTTCATGGGCTGGGTAGTTCGATGGGCCGGCCTGGCCCCTAGACGGGCTTGACTTCAGGTTTAAAAGCTCGAGCCTGACTATTTTACAGGTTGGACTCGGGATTTGTTAAAAATGCCCGGCCCGGTTCAACTTTTGTATAAGTTAAACCCTAACCCTAAATATTAATCCCTCTCTTCTCAACCCCTCTCTTATCACTCATCTTTTTCTTAGCCAAACAAACTCCCTTTTCAATCACAGTTTCATAAACATTCTCAGGAAGACAAAACCAATGCAACCAATAAATTCCAGCGGTGACTGATGAGTCCTCTCTCTCTCTCTCTCACTTCATCGTTCAGTTGTTCCTCTTCTCATTTCTCCTTCACTCTCAGAATCTCAGTTCAATTCATTTATTAGACGTGAACTCAGGCACCGACGAATACAGGCACCGACAGCGAATCCTTTCTCTTTGTCCTTTTGTTCTATTCCTCTCTTATTGTTTGGTTGGCGACAAACATAAATGCAGACACAATCATCAATCTATCTTTTTGTTAAATCGAGCTTCGGGCTCGGGGCCAGGCTTCAGACATTTTATTAGGACCGGGCTCAGGCTTGGGCCTAACAAAATCTTATATATAAAGAATAAAAACCCGACCCGGCCCATAACCAGGTCTAGTCACGATCAAATTCATTCATCATCAACAAAATCGATCCTTGACCAGTTGAACCCCTCCTAGCTACATGCATGGTGCATGTGCATGGGGGTACCATCAGCCTTCAGCCCGTCAGCTGCTAATCGGACAGCAGCGCTTGTCAGTTTGACCATTTGATCAACATTTTCCTCAATAACCCAAGAATGGAGAAATAATCGAAGCCGGTTGTTTGCCTATTTGGCTACCATGAAAATAATAAAAACGACACACACGCCCAGACGAGAGCTGAGGGCTCACGGAAGGAATTGTCATTGTCAATTTGTCATTCAGTAAGTGGAGTGGGACCATGAATCAATTACAATTTTCCCGGCCCCATGTACTTCTAGACGTGCACGTGCCACTCTGAATCCCTCTCTTCATTTTTTTTGGGGGGCTTGGATCCATGTCCATCTGCATTCTGCACTGTTTCTCCTGCTCTGCTCACGTCTAGTGAGTAGTGGCGTTTCATTTGTTACTAGTAGCAGCAGCTGCTCTCCATCTGCATGCACACTGATAGATAGAGATAGATATCGCCCCAGCCAAGCCAGCTCCTTAGTCCTTCCACCATGTTTGACTGCTTGGACTACACTGCTTTTGTTTTTCTTCTACTCCTCTCTTTTCCTGTCTCCACACAGAGATATTAGATAGAATAGATTATAGATGGATGGATCGATATATAGAAGAAAATAAATTCATACTAATCGTTTTCAGTCCACTGATAGAGACCTTCCCCAGCTCTTTTTCGATTGATCGAGTCTGAGGCTCAGCAACTTCACCAGAGCCCAGAATTTGGCTCCCTATCTCTAGCTACACCATGAAAACCCATCACCCCAAGCTCAAAAGCCCACCTCGTCCACTCTTATCTTGTGGTATCTTTAGCTACTGCACTCAAACAGTACTTAGCCCCACTACTACTCAGACCCCAACCCTCCCTGAACCGGCTTCTGACACACCCCCACCTCCTCTTCCTCCTCCTCCGCCTCCGCCTCAACTTTCCACACCACCGTCCCGGCCTCATCCGGAGTCTGAGTCGTCCTCGTCTTCTACCTCCCAAAGCTTTACACAATGGCGATTCCCGTTGCCACAATCCCCGGTCGTACATCATTACCCATCAGCCGAGTTGGACGCACCTCTGGAATCCACATCTGCCCAATTACCCAAAGCCTTACCGGAGACCGACACACCTCTGCCACTGGTCTCCAACCTCGAAGAGCTCTTCCACGTGGCGGAACTTCAGTTCAGCACCGGCTCTGACAGTGCTCGGCTTTCATCTATTCACCTGCTTGAACGTTCTCTTGTGCCGAATCCGCCGGCTGATGGAAGCCGAGACCCCACCTGCCCGCCGTCGGTAATGAGTGGGGTGGTAAGATTTCTGAAAGATCCGGCAGGTGCCAAGCCTGCAACAAAAGTTCTGCTGGCATTATGCCTGGCAGAATGCAATCGTCACGTCGCCGTGGAAGCGGGAGCGGTTGCAGAGGTGGTGGAGACAGTGGCGGAGCTAGAAGGATCGGCGGCAGAGCGGGCGCTAGCTGCGCTGGAATTGCTATGTACGGTCCCAGAGGGAGCTTCGGAACTGAGGGCCCACGCCTTGGCCGTTCCAATGCTGGTAGAGATGGTAACGAAGATGGCGGGAAGAGGGAAAGAGCATGGGATAAGTGTACTGGCAGTGATTTTTGGAGGGGGTGGCGAGGAGGGGATTGCTCCGCCGGAAGAGGTTGGTCGAGCAGTGGTGCTAGCGCTGCAGGGAGAGTGCAGCGCAAGGGCGAGGAGGAAGGGGGCCCAGATTCTAAAGGTGCTTCAAGAGAATGGACGGCTGGATCTGACGGAGGACGGGCGCTGATGAACGTTGATGTACTTTTGCTTCTTTTGGCATAGGCAGACGACAGACGTAGAGTAGAGGAGAGAGAGAGAGACCATCTTTTTTTTTTTCTTCTTTTTCGTGTTTTGTCCTATACTCCTGTATTGAATTTATGTTTAATATTCTACAATTCTACTTGGTATTTTGTAGCTGAATGCCTGAAACCCTTCACAGAAAATGAAGTGTGGGAGTCAGATGCCGGCAGCACAGAGAAACAATAAAGGAATACTTTATACATGTGATGGATGCCGGCGACCCAACTCTCTCGGATTCACGTGCAGTGGTTTGTGTCATTGTGAATGTGTGTGAGACATTGTAAATTGTAATTAAGTTCGCAGTCCACACCTCGCAGGGGTGCAATTTGGGCAGGCAGGAATTGGACTTTTGTCAAAATTTAAATGGGTCCCGTCCCGGCCCATAGGGCCTAATAAAACCAGGGGACAATGTAAACTTAGGCCCATCCAAGTTGCACCACTATTAAACAGGGCCGGAACGTGTAGCGTAGCAGTGTAGGTCATGAGGTGACACAGCAAGAGGCAACTAACAAGGCGAAGGACCAGTGGTGGTGTGTCAGATTCAGGCCACGTATTTGAATTTACAAAGTGGACGGGCTGGAGATCTATTTGCTAATTCATCATATTGACGTATGTTGGAACAAAAACGGCCATCCTTGGTAGTTGGTATGGGTCTCAAGTCTCAACTAGGGGCAACGTCATAAGGTTACTTCCGCTTGCTATCGTGCCAAACTCTGTCTATAGTATAATTCACAATGCACAGAGCTGGGGATGTAAACGATATTCAAAAGTTGGATTTTGTATTCATTATTTAATATAATCACATCAAATTTGGACGGCTTTTTCAAATTGTTCAAATGAGCAATCATATACTTTACGTTGTTAAAATTTCCCATACTCTAAAGTTTGAGAATCATCCATATACTTGATACTAGATTTCTTGTTTATTCAACATTTTAGAAGAAAATGATACAACTTAGGGGCAAATCATACATAAAAAAACCATTAAAGAGAAAATATATCCATTAAGAAGAAAATTAAAAGGAAAATATTATGCAGAAAATAGGGAAAAAATTAAAAGTTAGACAAAAATAGAAAAATGATGACCTTGTACGGGTGCAGCTTGGATTGGCCCAAGTTAACATTATACAGTGCTTTGGTCTGAGCCCATTCAAATTTTGACAAAAACCCAACCCAAATCCACCCAACTTGCACCCCTGCAAACTTGAGATGCTAGATTTCTAGTCACCAAGAAGTGTAAAATAGTAAGAAAAAAACTATTTAATTTGGCTAACAATGAAAAGAGAATAATGAACTTGTTGCATTGATTACTAGGAACTCTATATGCTCCGTTAGCTTTTCATTTTAATCTTATTTTATTTAGCCTATAATTACCAAAGTGCCCTTACCATATGTTTTAAAGTTAAAAAAAAAAAACTCAATTGTCATAATTTTTTAGACTTATTCCTACAAGCTTATATTAAGAAACTTACAGGAATCTAATATAGAAGCTCTACTCACTCCCTTCTCACATGATTTTAGAGCCATCAAAAGACTAGCAGTTACACCAGTGAATCTCTCTAAACATATTTTTTTGACCAGTTACAAATGGAAGAAGCATTGTTCATAATATTCACAATAGATAGAGCATTGCAATGAATAACCAGATCTTTAGGCTATGTTTGGTTTAAGGAAAAGGTAGGGAAACCTTTACAAACCTTATACAGGTTTCCTAGTCTTTCCCTTCCTTTCCCTACCTTTTCCTTCAAACCAAACATAGCCTTAACATTTCTTCTCCATGCTTCCTGAAGGCCCAAAATAACTGCCTCCCATTCAGCATCCTAGGGTTGTTTTGCCTTAACCATATGACCTGCTGCTGCAATCTCCTCTCATAACAACATATGAACTAGTCTGATTAATGGATTACATAAAGCATCATCAATCTGTGTACTGGCAATATTGACCCTCTCCTATTTCTCTAATAACTGATATGGGATCTGTAGAGACATCCAAGAGCAACTGAAACTCTTCAAAAGGCGCAAGTGTGACGCCTAAGGCTTAAGCCTTTTAAAAATTAAAGCCATCCAACTATCAAAAAACGATTGTGAAGCCTTGAACGGGCTCAACAGGGCTGATCACTGACCTAACCTGTCTTCTTGTATCCTTTTAGGTTGTTTTGAACTGGGACTAGGGTCAGGATCATACGCGTCCAACCCAGGTTTGGTTCAAAGATATCCTGACAATTAATTTTTAAGGCCCGAACTAATCAAGGCGTATTTCCATGGTTACAGTCTACCTGATTCATCACATTTGGATTTGCTTCGAATTTAGTATAATAATATACACCCATGTCGGATTTCTGGATTATAATATCATATATTTGTTAACAAAATCAACTTCAAACTGCCTTCGACAAAACTAGATATATCATACACCAACGAACCAACCACTGTCTAAGTACCCAGGATTTGTGTAATTCAGTTATTCTCATGTGAATAAATATAGCATCGGTCCAAGTGATTGGTTAGTGTAGGAAATCCGGATTCCTTTGGGCTCAGTTTGGAAAGAATACAAATACAAATACATACAAAATAATGCAAAATATAAGGCTTTGCACTCTATAAATTTGTATTTGTACTCTTCCCAAACTAAGCCTTGGGGGTAAAACTAAAGTTCATATTGCTTTTGTGATTTAAGGTTGCATTTGCTATGATGCTTTTAGAGATTCACTTCAATGTGGGCTGAACTACAATTGAAGCGGCCGAACTATGGATGGGCTATCATGAAAGGGCTCACGCTGGCCTGGAGGCTAAGAGACTGAGACACAAAGGTTACAGAAATCTTGTTCTCCAATCATACCCCTTTATCCACCACTGTTTAAGCCCTCACAACTCAAAAGATGTCCTAATTGGAAGGTAACTCTAACTCGCTTTTTTCATAGTGTGTCATTCGCTCCTGAAAGCAAAAATTGTGCAACCCCCCCCCCCCCCAAGACTATGGCATCTAACTGCTCATCGGGAATATAGAGTACCCTTAGGTCTTGTTTTGATCTTGTGCTTGTTAGTTTGTAATAGTTCATTGTTTAAATAAAAAAAATGTCATTGAAATTTTGCAAAAAATAAAAAGAGAATCAAAAAAGAAAAAGGTATTTAGGCTGTGATAAGCTCCAACATTTAGGCAACCAATAATATATATTTTTTACGATAAAATTACTCCATTCCATATAATGTTCAGTTAAAATACAAACGATTATCAGGAAATGATTCTGCAAACCTAAATGCATTGAAATGAATGGCATGGGGTATACAACAATCGAACTTCATATATGTGATGCAAGAAAAATGCAAAATATTAGTAGATCTTAGATTCCCTACATTTGGGTACACCCTATAAAACCTTTACCATCTATTCGCGCGTATTCAAGAACCAGGTTCAGATATTTGAACATAAACCATCTGAGTGTACCCATTAAATACAGAAGTCTCAAGTCTTGTTAAGCCAAGCCTCTGAAACAAGCCAAATCTACCATCTTCAACAAGAGGCGTCTGTGCACGGGCAGGATCATATCTTGTTTGATGGGTAAGGGAAGGACCTGCCACCGGAGGAAGTTCCCAATAGACATCTAGTACCGATTCCACAAATCTGCTGTTCCGAAAATGTTCAGCATAAGAAACTGCCTTGTTGCTATGGTTGAAATCATCCCGCATCTGCCCTCTAACTCCCCACCATGCTCCATCTGGCCCACATAGTTCTTCTCTGTCCACAGCCTTTTCCCAAAACTTATTTCTCTGCATCCTAATCCTAGCTTCATCACTGTCTGGGAAGCAACTATGACCGCCACCTACAAAAAATAAAAAATCCCAATAAGCAAGCTTCAGACTTTGCCCATCCCAAAAGCATTTGCAGAACACCAAAACGTTTAAACCTCAGGTAGTTGGAATTGAGATTGAATTTCAGATGAGTTAACTTGGGCTGTCAATTGATTTCCCTATGATCAGTATTTTTCTTTATTTTCTATGTATTTATTTATTCATTTTTTTGAAGTCCTGTGTATTTATTTATTCATTTTTTTAAGTCCTACGTATTTATTTATTCATTTGTTCTTTTAGAAAAGGTAGGATTGTATAATAAGAGAAAGGTAAAAGGCTCCCAAGTACAAAATGGTACACCATAAGTGGGTCGGCTGGAAAAAGTAAGCTTCATAATATCTTCAGAGCTGGACTTGTTGCTCTTAAAGAAGCATGATTTGTTCCCATGAAATTCTTCAAAAGGATAGAAACCTAATTTCTATTAGACTGGGCGAGTAGTTGTCTCCTGACTTCTATTAGACTGTTTTGCCCACCTTGTTTGATAGTTTTATATTTGATACCCCTCTTAAATCGGTTCTCCATGTTTGCACTTAAAGTAGATTGTACCATTTGCTAGTCTTATAATTATTTTTTCTTAAATTTTGTATAAAAATTCTACCCTCAAAGTAAATAACATATTATTTTCGCTTATATAACATATCTCCATCTCCCATTAGATTTTGGTACTCTTCTCTTATGCTTCACATTTTACAAGTGGATAACTGTTATTTAGAATATAAATTTTCAATAAAATAGATTTCTGAAAAAATGGAAGAAAAGGGATAGAGGAAGGGCAAAAAAAAAAGGTTATGAGGCCATCCCTGTGCCTGTGTGGAGGGATTAACTAATAATAAGAAACAAGTTATCCTGTTAATTTACTGCTGCAAAGAAATTGGTTTGTCACAATAAATGGCGATTACTACCCTATCTAAATGAGTAATTTTAACTTATTAATAAAAACTTGGTTTTTCTTCGTGAGTATTTTTTAACTTTAATATAAACTTGTAGAAATAGAGATAGGGCAAACAACCTTTGACAGGGTGGCGATTACTACCCTATCTCAATGATAATAAACAAGTTACAAACGAGCCCAATACATTAAATTTCTAGTAGCCCCCCCCCCTTTTTTTCTTTTCCTTTTTCTTTTTTTTTTTTTTTTTGGGGGGGGGGGGGGGGGGGGTTAGGAGGGATCAGCACTAGTTAAGTAGTAGCACCCATTGACTCTTCAAAGCATGATTTTAAAAATCGGACTGGAAACGGAAACGTTTTGGCCACCAGTTCCCAGGTCAAATGGTCCAACTGTCCAGTCCAAACCTGGGTCAGATGGTTTTGGGGTCCAAAACTGGACCAGGACCTATGACCGGTTCCCAGGTCAACCAATCCAGTTTTCAAAACCATGCTTCAAAATTATGCACCTTGTTAGCCAATCGTCTGTTTTATTTCATTTTTTACCAATAACTGCAGATTTCATTAAATAAGAAAAAGAATGTGTACAGAAAAATAATACAAGGACTTAGAGATAAACTCTCTTATCTCCCCAAGCAATTTTCTTTTTAGAACTGTGCCCAAAACATATTTTCTCTCCCCACTCCTTGCTTTGCCAAAACATCTGCAAAGGAATTGACAGTTATTTAAACTTTTTTCTTGTTTTAGTTCCACACCTTCATTTATTCACTTTGTAACCACCCCACCACTAATTTTGAGTCTCCTTCAATAGTTAATTTCCTTATGTTCAAAATCCTTGCCCTTTGTTCTCCTATCATTGCCATGACCTCATCCCTAAGAGAATCACCCTCACCTGCTGGGCCTGAGTATAGAGCAACTATCTTCCCCTCCTCATCTCTGAAAACCCCTCCAATTTCTGACAACCTGGATTTACAATACTACTTCCATCGAAGTTGAGTTTAATGAACCCCATCTCCAGTGGAGACCACAAAGAAGTGGTGATGCTCTTTTTGTGGGACGATTCAGCCAATCGGCCCAATCCTTCCAGTTTCTAAGCATATCAGCCATTGTGGTGGATGAGAATGTCTCCAAGGACTTCAACCAATGGGCTGTCTAATTGTAATAGATTCAATTAGAGACTCCCTACTTCTCTCCTTAGCTAAGAAAATTCTTGAATTTCCTTCCTCCCAAATTGTTAACAGTATAGCTGCCCTTACAGATCTCCACATGATTCTTCCCCTCTTCTTTGGCCATGCAAAGGTTCTTGTAGCAAAGAGGCCAGTGACAGTTCCTTCCACTTCCTGTTTCATTTCATTTCTATAAACACAACCACTTCCTTCCTGCTTTCCATCCAGCCTATGACAGTTTTAGAATTGCCCGCCTCAATCAAATTATTTATATCCATTTCCTTAGCCTGGTGTAGTCCTTGGAGTACTGCAAGGAGTTCAGCCCTTGTTGAGTCTCCTTTCCTTTCTGATTGTTCAGAAAACAGAAAATGGGAGCATGTTCCCATGGATACTCTTTGTTCTCTCTATATATTTTTTATCAGCAACATGGAAATGATTTCATTAATAAAAAACAGGCATAAGTACAACATGAGGTTATGAAAAAAGAAGAAAAACACAGTTATAGAAAAGCAGACTCAACCCAGATATTACAATTGAGTTCTTTGTACCCCGTGCTTAGCTAGACCATCTGCCAAGCTGTTGGCAGTTCTTCTCACCCACTTAACTCTTTATTCTCTATATCAAGATCCTAAATGTGCAAAAATTACAAGATATCTTAAGAGACAACCATGCTACATGAAGAGAAGACATGGATTTCATCTATATGTATTGAAGATTGCCACACACATCCCCTGATATCACACCTTAAAACATCATAATAGCATCAGGGGACTCTTATATCTTTTATTTTTCTTCCTCTTCTCTGTGTGGTTGATTATGCTTTTCTTTTATCCTTATTTTCTTCTTATACTTTTATATTTCTTTTCCTTTCTTTGCACAGTAGTTTTTAAGTTTTTCTTTGTCTCTATGTGCATTGGGAAAGTATCACTACTTGTTGACTTGATTTTAGCCTATCCTTGCTATAATCTCTAAATTCTGCACAGAACTATTCATATTAGTCACAGTAGCATCGCCACAGAGCTCCTCTATGTTTTCAAGCATCAGCAGTTGGCATTGAATTTGATAGATACTATCATTATTAAGGCATTATTCACACTATAATTTCTAATAAAAGTAGAACTTTCAGTTTAAACAAGGAAATATATGTATTATAAGATACAACAGGAATACAGGACACAAGGTATACATGCTTCTTTTTTTTTTTTTTTTTGGTATTACATAGTACATAGTACACAATACAGGGGATTCAGGGATGGGGATAGGACAGGTGTACGTGAGGCCCATTGGCCATGCTACAGAGAGCTTGCAGTTCCCCAGTTTTGATTTGACCACAAACATTATTTTGGAGGAGTGCCAAGTGACCATTCAACTTCTGGATCATTGGCTACATGCTTCATAAGATCATATATAGCATACATGAAAAAGTAAAATAGGATAGGAGAAACACACCTCTAATGTAGAATTGATCACATATCTGCCTCAGTGAATAGTGATCACCAGTTCCAGTGTCATAGTTATCCTCAAACACAAGATGTCTGAAGCCAGCTTTCAGAGCCTGCTTAATCCTACCAGCTCAAAGCATAAAGATGGAAATTTATCAACTGGAAATTCCTAAAGGAGAAAAGAAAATGAAAGACAAACATGCCCAACATATTACAATAGTTAAAATATAAACGTAGTTGTGCATAAATTGTCACATAAATGTTTAAGGAATTCCAGTTTAGAGACAGCACCTCTTTAGTTCATTCTGATGATCATCAAAAAAGATGAGAACGCGATTGGCATCAGTAATCCCATGTTTCTTCATGACACTTCCCCAATCAACACTACCGAAATCCACAAAGTCCTTGCCAGCAAAGTATGTGCAATTCCCATCAACATAAGCAGGTCCTTTCCTGAGGTACTTCTCTGGGTGCCGTGGTGTGAAAGACGCTATGGGTTTGTCTGGCATTGCTTGGCGGAGGACCCAGGTGGAATGCCCCTTGAAGGCACCACTCTCAATCATAAGATCTGGCTTCAGCCAGCGCGCAATGAACCAAAGACCAAAGCTATGGTCGAATCCCATCCCATACATGTTATTTTTTATGGGACGGGTTTCGTAGATTGGTACAAACTCCTCCAAGCCCTTAAGCAAATCCTTTGACGTCCATTCAACCGTTCGCCCATGTTTCGATCTGCCTTTTTCCAATGACACGAATTATTTTTGATCAATATGACATGAATTAAATGGGGGTAAATTAAGAACTCAATGACTCGGTATTCAATTCATCAGGTTAAGTAAACTCTAAAACTTTTTCTCAACTAGCATTGTAGTTGCATACCATCCAGACAGGAACCAACCAAGCGAGTGAAAACATGAAAAGAAAAACGAAATTTTCTTACACCCACATCAAAAACCAACAGAAAAAGAAAATTTGAGTGGCAGGGTTTAGTGACCAGATAAAGATAGACCAAATTAATGAACGAGTAACAGGAATGCAGCAAAACTCCTTCAGATCTGACATGAGCATGACTCGTTAAAAGAAGCCAACATGAAAGAGGAAGACAGAACCCTAAAGCAAACCATTAAACAAGGCCGAGATCAGAGCGAGAAAAACTTACACCAGGGTACACCGAGGTATCCGAAGTCGGAATCAAGGGCGTCGATGCTAAAGAAATTCATCCGAGAAGAAGGCTGGTAGGAAGAGATACAAACGAGATTGCGGGAATGCGGTGAGAAGAGGGAGAAGATGAGTAGGAAAAGAAAGAGAAGGATACATGGCCGCAAAAACCCAATCTTATTCATGTACTGGGTGGTTCTCACGGCGAAGGAGGTGTTCTTTCTGGTCTTCGATTCGTCATCTTCGTCGTCTCCTTCTTCGCTATACTGCGCAGGTCTGCGCAAAGAGAGCACTCTCTCAAGCATGCTAATTGGCAATTGCTAAAGGGGGGAAGAAGGCCAGAGCCAGAGCCAGAGCCAAGAGGGAGTAGAGTATGAGCGCGAGTAGTAAGGAATAAGGATTATGACCCCATCGTCATCGTCATCGTCATCGGTTGTCCTCTCACCTCTCTTCTCTTAGGTTTTATTTTGGCCTTTGGGATGCATCACGCATTTTGATATTTATATGATAATAATTAGGCGGGAGAGATCACGCTGATTAATTTGGCTAAAATAGTGTGAAGTGTGTGATCCCTCATCCCTGTGGCTGTGGGTCGTGTTCATCATTCAAGGGCTAAATATTAATTTGAAAAGTGTCGCGAATAAGAGGCTTTGCTCAATGTGGTTTGTGGTCCCCCCCTCCCATGATTATTATCCATAAATCGATTAAACCGGTGGCTAAACTCTGAAGTATTTCCCATACTGGGGGTTAGTTTTTTAAATCTTATCGCAAATGTTAGATAAGTGTCAAATGGCTAATAAGTTGATCAAGTCTTTGCCTGATTGTAAGGGAGATTTGGGATTAAATTCCCCTAGTGATCAGTTGTAAAAGCCTTTTGGCTGATTGTTGTGAGATCGGCTTCAGTCATTGACCCAGATGGTCGGACCGTTTGGCTAGGGAATCATCCAAGCAACCTTTTTCATTTTACCTTAAATCCGACCTCTCGTAAAAATCGTTGAATCAGTCAACGACCCATTGATTTAGGTAGTCAAACCGTTGACCTGTCAATCCATTCAAAGGTTTTTGACTGTTTTTTATGTTTAATTATTTTTTAAATTTTTTGTCAGAATGGATCATCCATTCGAACTAGACGATCGAACCATCAACCCAAAAACTGATGGCCAAAATGATTCCATCTCCAGGTCATTTTTTTAAACCATGCTTTAGTCAGTACTCACACCGTTCAAACAGCCTCTCCCAACCTTGCATTAGGAATATCTCCCTACTTATATGCTTTATATCATAGAGGGAGATATTCCCAATGCAAGGCTGTAATGGGTTTGAACGGGTCATGCACTGACTGACGCTGAAATCGATTGTTGCCCATACTTGGAGTTTTAGATCAAATTCCAATGTCAGTATGGTTGAATGGCGGGTGGAGTGGGGTGGGGGTTATGGGAACAAGTTCTGCTCCTCACACAAGGATGCCTCACAGGCACATCCACCATGCATTGAAAATATCTCCCATAAATAATAATTTATAAGTACACATCCACCATGCATTAGAAACATCTCCCATGAATAATAATTTGTAAGTATGGGAGATGTTCCCAATGCATGATAGGATGTGCACATGAGGTTGGTGTGAGGCACCCTGTGTGAGGAGCAGATCCGAGAGAGAATGGGCCACCTGCTGTTGTGTAGTCATAAAAAGTGCAAGGCAAATTTATACTCTGGATTATAAATACAAATCTTAAATCATAGGGACTGAACCATGGACCTATTTTTACCACCAGTTTTTAGAAAACTGTGAACTGGATCGATCGGTTCAGTTTCTAAACCAGTTTGGTTCATTGGTTTTTTGATATTTATAATAATATATATTATAAATAAATAAATAAATATATATATATATATATATATATGCCAGTTGATTCGATTAATTGTCAGTTTTTTTATATTGATTAACTGAACATATACCTTCAGCTTTTCAAAAATATCAAAACGATCAATTTGGCTAACCAGAATCTTCGGTTTTGATTTGATTTTTCAAAATTTTCGGTTTTTGATTATCACTCCAAAAACCAGATAGAAATTTTGCACCCAGCCCCAGGTCAGTTTTACATATGTTTGTTACTTGTGCATGTAGCCATGATTTGCTCTCCAATCAAAGAGATGGATATTAGAAATGTAGGTGACAAGTTGATAAACATGATATCGAAGTGGCTGAAGTTGAACATGGCCACAAACAAGTACAGTTGTTTTGGCCAAAAAACAAAAATTCATTCCTCCGCGACTGAACTGTGTCCTCTCTTTACTGCAATGCAAATTGCAAATGGGGAAAACAAATAAATAAATAAATAAAGAAGAGAGATGGCTCTCTTGTTCCATCTCCCTCAAAATGTAGATTTCATAAGTAGCTTTTTGGATGACAAGACAAGAAGAGCATCATTAAAATTACTTCTATCTAAGACCTAAACTCTCTTTTATCGCAACAAAAAGAATGAGATAACCCTCCCAATGTCAATGGCCTCCTCGGTGCTACTGTACTCTTAAGGGTAATCCCTGGAACTGCTCAATAGCTCTGTATGAATTCCCTCCTCGTCCATTCTGCCTTAGGTTTCTGTTTGCACCTCCTCGATTTCCTCCCCGAGGGTAAAGCGTGCAAACCTCCTAACTTTTATGTTCTCCCCAAGGGCGGCAATGGTCTGCTTCACCAAGTCCTTAACTAGTACACTGTCATTCTTGATGAAGGGCTGCTCCAACAGAGCAAGCTCTCCAAGTCTCTTTGCCACCCGGCCCTCAACAATCCTCTCCCTTATGTTCTCAGGTTTCGACTGCAAGTCCTCTCTTTGCATCTCCAGCTCTTTTTCCTCTTTCACCACACTCTCCGGAATATCTTCTACAGAAACAACTTGCACCTGTGGGCAGGCTGCCACCTGCATTGCAAGATCATCAACCAACTCCTTGAATTTTTCACTTCGACCCACAAAATCAGTTTCACAGTTGACTTCAATCAGTACACCAATCCTGGAATCATGGACGTATGATCCAATCCTGCCTTCAGCTGCCAACCGGCTAGATTTCTTGTCTGCACTAGAAAGTCCCTTCTTTCTCAGATACTCCTGTGCCTTCTCAAGGTTACCTCCGGTTTCTGAAAGAGCTTTCTTGCAATCCATCATGCCTGCCCCTGTTTCTTCTCGTAGTTGCTTAACTAGTGCAGCAGAGACTGTTACTGTTGGCGGTCTGCAATAGAATCTCAAAGTCAGACCATGGAGATGATTGATTGAAAAGAAAGCCATGGCTGCTTCATTTATGAAACATTTATCCTTGATATGTATGTAATGGATGCACGGTCTACATATTTTGCACAATGGATGACTACACCATTTGAAGGGTGCCCAAGGAAATTAATTGTGGACAGAATAGTATAATGAAATGACTAAATGGACCATCCAAAATAATTCAGCAAAAGAGATCCTTTGCGACCTGGGCCTTATGCACACGAACATTCAAGATGTGCACCTCAGATGAAGATTGATAACCTTGGAGATCCATAAAACAGGATTGATTCTAAGTATGGTAATTGGGCATTATTGAAATTCAATAGTAAAAGATGATAAGTAGGTCACTTAATGATTATTACTTATATATACTCTTATCATATGACTACAAAACTTCAAGTTCCTAAGGGGAATTCAGGAATTTTATATTAAATTAAATATTGATTTTCTACAAGTAATACTAGTACTAGCAAGAACAAAAGGGGGAATATTTATGGATAAGGTGCTTACTGTATGTTAAAAGATTTGAAATAAATTGAAAGCTTCCTAACTTGTGCCAAAGTAGAGTAAATATGGGAAGCATTTATGTTTATTTTATTAAAAAGAAACTTTCTGAGGCTATATTATATATTTATATATTGAACTTTAGTAGTGTTAGATAGTGGTAGCTTTATATCTCTGTGGGTAAAATGAACATAGTGAAGTTATGACTGTGTATCCAATAAAAACACACGTGCATGTGTTTGGGAGGAGGGGTGCATGCATTTTTTAGTTATTTTGCTTGTTTTTGTATGCGAAAGGTTAGGTTTGTATCCAATCCACCACTCCCAAGACACCAGATAGCTGGAACCAACATTGGGTAATGGCCTTTTTTGCTTTTTTAGATGTTCAAGGGTTGGCCAATGAATGACTGGAAAAGTCTAGAGGAGTGCAGGGGACATATGCAAATAGGACTACATAACAAGAAACAAGTATGACTACTTTGGGAAACCCAAAATACAGATGCTTGGGCATTCTTTTATTAGTTTAAAATGTAAACAATGAAATCAGAGTAAAGATGTGTTTGTTTCATAAAAAAAGATGTTTTTACAAGATACCTAATGTTAGTAAAACATTCTTTCCAACTAAATAATAAAATGCTTTCATTGTTATTGATATAAGAAAAGAATTAATAATGTTAGTGTGCAATATAAATGAACTTACATCAGAATAATGCTGGTCTTCACCAAAAAAAACAATGCTAGTATTTATGAAAGATGATATAAACTGTTTAATGAGTAATAGAATGAGAACGAGTTAAAATACATAATACTAGATTGCATTATTAAATAAGGATATTTTTTGACTGGTCATTATTAAATGGAAAAATCTATGCTGCTGGAAAGACATCTATGATGCCAGTTGATTGGTTATAACTTTTTCGGGTATCATGTCTTTCCGGCATCATAGCTGAACCCTTATTAAATAAGTATATGGTATATGACATGATGCTCATCAAAATAGAACTTGAAAAAGGATCAAAGACATTAACAAAAGATGATAAGCTAAACTTTACCCTTGCTACAAATGTTAAACTTATAGAACAATGCACAACTCTAACATAGGCACAGAAGATGAAACTACCATAATGCACAATATTAATTTGGAAGCTCAACAAAGTAAACCTATGAATTCTTTAACAATGCATTAGCATAACTACCATGTATGTATTGCAAAAAATTATCATATGTCTTTCGTTGCTATCATTTTTCCAATTTCTTTTTCCTTTTCAGTGGGATAAGCTGGGAATAGATACATGACAGTGGCACTGAAGGCAATTAAGACAGGGATGGAGGTGTAGGACCATATTGCCATCTAAGTTACCTGGCTGAATAATGCATTCCCATTTGCACTCGTTAATATGGTTGGGTTCTTTGCCACTACTTTAGCTTGCTATCTAATAATTTGACTATATTAATTATCAAAGCTAATGAAAAACCAATATATCATCATAGTTACTGCTCAGAGAATAGCCAGGAGGAAGAAAAGGCTTACTTCTGAACAGTTTCTTTGGCTTCATCTGCATCAGGTTGCTCTTTTTCTGGAACTACAGGCAATGACTTAGCAGCAGTTTGGGCAGCCACCTCTGCTGCAAAATCCTGGCTTTTCTTCTCCAAGCCTTCTCCAAGACTATACCTTACAAACCTCTTCACTTTTATATTCTCTCCAATGGTTGCAATTGTCTGCTTTACCCAATCCTTCACTGCCACCTTATCATTCTTTATGTAAGGCTGCTCCAGCAATGCAAGCTCCTCAAGCCTCTTCCTGATACGACCTTCAACAATCTTTGACCTTATCTGCTCTGGTTTTGACAATAGATCTTCCTTCTGCATTTCAATCTCCCTTTCCTTGTTGACAATCTCTTCTGGGATATCATCAGTAACAACGCATTGCACCTGAGGGCAGGCAGCCACTTGCATGGCAAGGTCATCAACCAACTCCTTGAAGATGTCACCCCGAGCAACAAAGTCTGTCTCACAGTTCACATCAATCAGGACACCAATCCTGCTATCATGAATGTATGAGCCAATCCTGCCTTCAGCTGTGACTCTACTTGCTTTTTTATCTGCACTAGCTAACCCTTTCTTCCTCAGGAATTCCTGAGCTTTAACAATGTCCCCTCCAGTTTCTGTAAGAGCCTTTTTACAATCCATCATGCCTGCTCCTGTTTCTTCCCGGAGCTGCTTTACAAGAGCTGGGGATATGGTTGCTGCCAAGCATGCATGAACTGAAATCAGGAAGTGAAGGATGATATGCATTTTCTTTGGGATTACCGTAACATAAAGATATTTTTATTTCTGAACTGTGATCCTTATTTTGCTTGACTCATTCAATTTGCCCTTCTGTTTTGGTTTTAGTAGTTCAAAACTATAAAGGCCACTGCCCATTGTTTGTCTTAGCTCTCTGGAGTCTTGGGAGAGGTAGACTGGACACAGACCTAACTTTGGCATTTCTACACAGAGTAGCTGTTCTCAGACTCGAACTCACATCCTCGTGCTTGTCAGCCTGAGAATTTATCATTATACCATGAAATGGTCCCTGGTTTGAATTCAAAACTACCTGAAAAAATGTATTCCTATTGAATGTCTTTTTGCCTAGACAAGATCAGATAAAGAAGGGGCAAGCATAGTGTCAAATCAGAGTAAAATAGATATTGTTGTCCTAGAAACAGAAGAAAAGAAAAGAAGGATGAAAGAAGAAAATCAATATGTGTTTATCAGACAAAGTTTTCAGTTCTTCCATGTTTATGAGTTCAAGTTTTAAAGTCTTCAAGGGTTCAAGACAGTATACATCTTGATTGAACCCTAGAAAATAAGAAAAATAATAAAGAGAATGTAGTATTTTAACTCAAACTAAATAATTTAGTTAAATAATGTCTTTTATTATTATTATTATTATTATTATTATTATTATTATTATTATTATTATTATCTCATAAAGTAAGAATATAAAAGCACCCAAGAGCACTGTGTAAAAATATTTTGACAATTGGGGCGGCCTTCCATGAGAACCTTATTGCCTAAGCATCACTCTACATGTTAAGCTACCTTGGTATTATTTGATTGTCATAGTTAGACAGTATATCCTCGAGGTAGTCTCTATTTTTTCATATGACAATGGGTTGTTCTTATATCATTTGGTGTACCAATACAAACATGCCTTCACTAGGTTATTTGGTTTTGCATTTGATTGATAGCAGCATGTTTTTGTTTTATTCAATGTTCGGTCGCAAGAATTGGTGTGACTATGTGAACTCAAGAAAACCAAATCACCTAGGCATGCACTCATTTGGTGATTTGGTTTATCCTTTGACTTATAGTATGTTTGGGTATTTTTAAAGGCCACAAGAAAGTATTATAATTAAAGTCAACTTATCACTCCACTTGGTAGGCTACCTTCGTATTTTTTGATATTCCTACTAAGGTAGTTGATCCCAGAGGTAGTCTCTGTTTCATTATATGATAGCAGGTAGTTCATGTATCACTTGGGGTAGCAACAACAAGCATGCACTCCTGGGTAATTTCATCTTTCATTTGATTGATATAATGTCTATGTTTTATCAAAGGGTTGCAAAAAAGTGTTGTAACCATGTGGACAAATTGAAACCAAATCACCTAGGCATACACTGAAAGGTGATTTGATTTAAAATTTGATTATTAGCATGTTTTTGACTTGTTACATGGTTACAAGAAAGTGTTGTAACCACATGAACTCATCAAAATCAAATCACCTAGACATGCACTCACTGGGTGATTTGGCTTTTCTTTTGATTGATAGCATGTTAGTACTGTGACCATGTGAACACATCACAATACATGTTAGGCTACCATGGCATTTCTTAATTGTCATAGTAGGGTAGTAGACCTTAGAGGTAGTCTCTTATTTTTTTCCATATGTTGGTTGTTTTTGTACCATTTGAGGTAACAAAAAAGCGTGCACTCACTAAGTGATTTGATTTTTCATTTAATTATTAGCATTTTTATGTTTTATTGTAGGGTTGCAAAAAGTGTTGTGACCATGTTAAGTCATCAAGAGCAAATCACCCAAGCATGCACTCACTGGGCAATTTGGTTTTTCATTTGATTTATAGCATGCCTGTGTTTTATTGGAGGGTTGCATGAAAGTGTTGTGGTTGTTTGAACTTTGAACTAACCGCTCAACATGTTAGGCTACCTCGATATTTCTAAATTGTCACAGTAAGGTAGTAGACGCCAAAGACAATCTCTATTTTTTCATATGTTAGTGGATTGTTAGTGTGTCATTTGGGGTAGCAACAACATGATGTACTAACTGGATAATTTGGTTTTTTGTTTGATTAACAACATATCTGTGACTAGTAAACACATTGAACCAAATCACCCAAGAAAGCATTCACTGGGTGATTTGGTTGATAGCATGGTGCATTTTATTGGAGGATCCAAAAAAGTGTTAGGACCATGTGAACTCATTGCTCCACGTATCTTTGTATTTCTTGATAATCAAATGTAGTGGACCCTAGAGGAATGGTTTTTAAGGCATCGAGATAAATCTAGATGATGTTTGATGTTTTATTTTTTAATAAAACCCATCTTTCACTATAAATTGTCACCTAGGTGATGGGTTTTTTGAATAAAAACAATAAATCCTAGGGCAATTCCATAGGTTCCATAGCAAGCGGCAACCATCTTTTGCTATTAATTGTCTATAATCTTCATAAAAAATGTACAAGCTTCATTTGCAACATAGAAAATCAACAGATTCATGACAAAAATGGATGAAAAAGAAATTTCAGAAAATGGAAGAACTGTTTCTTTCCTAGGAAAAGAAGAAAACAAAAGAATGCGTGAAAATAATCATTATGTTTTGATTGGGAAAATTTTGAGTTGAGGGTTCAAGGCAGTATACACGTTGAATAATTTAGTTTACTAATGTCTATTTCATTACTATAATATCAAAAAGTTAAGAATAGAAAAGTATCCTAAAGCACCGTGTAAAACATGCCTAGGCAATTAAGCAAGGCAACCCTCCATGAGTGCCTTATTGTCTAGGCATTGCCTTAAAAACTATGATCAATCTCTACTAGATTACAATTCAATAATCAAGTCCCTCAATAGTACAAGGACTGAATGCACACATATTATCATTGATCATTAATATGAAAATTATTTAATGAAGTTGCCGTTTCCAATAAAAAAAATCATTAATATGAAAATTACTGGCATTGAATCCACAAAGTAAATTAAAAGTATTCCTTGATAAAAATTTGGATTACAAAAATAAACCAAGAGACATAGAGAATATATTAAATAACTAGGCATTCATCATGTATCCAGGAAAATGAAAAATCAAATCTTTATTATATAATCATTTATTTTAGGTTTGTTATGTATTACTTCCTAGAAATTAATTATATATTTCATTAATACAATACAATACCTTTTTCTCAAAAATAATTATATATTTCAATTGTCACAATTTAACTCATGTGACCATTATCTAATGATGGTCCTATTATCTGGGGTCTTAGGAGGGGTAGACTGGATATGGACCTAACCTTTGGCATTAAAGTGGTCATTCACAGACTTGAGCATTCTGATGCATGTCAGCCCAATATTTTACCATTGCACCAACCACAAATCAATGACCCCTTTTCACCTGTGATGAATTTAAAAAGGTTACTATGGATGATCTTCTGAGGGAGGTCAGAAGATAGGTAGGAAATTATAAACTCTGATAAGTCCAGTCTAGGTAAACTAGAGGATTCTGGCATATGGGGAGTCAACAGAGATGAAAAGAGGGGGAATCCTTAGTTTCTCCGGGTGGACTGGTATCAGAAACTCTCTAAAAGAAAAACCGTTGGCATTAGTCTAGGGTTTAAAACTTGCTTTATCCATTGGATGAACAGATATACTTGCTTGTTTTGTTTTGTTTTGTTTTTTTTTTTTTTTGATAATTGGTGAACACATATACTTGTTGAAGGGGAATGTCAAGTTGCTAAATTGGCTAGAGGCTGGGGATGTTGCTCCTTGGATACTTAGATTTCTAGTTACAAAATCTAGTGCTCTGGTTGCCAAACTGAATGCCCCATTTTGGTAGATTCATAGATCAGTCAATAGATTAGCTGACCTCCTAGCTAAATCAGGAGTTACAAGTGCAAATATTGTATGGGGAACACCTAGGCCAGGATGGGGATTGTGAAATCTTTCTATTTGCTAAACCTTGTTTTTCCCTTTTTTTTGATAAATTGCTAAATCTTGTTTTTCTTTCAGTAACAAAGTTTCTTTTACTGTTACTATAGAAAAACTTATTTCTACATTCTTCTCTATTCACAGGAATATCTTCCATTAAAGAGTGGGATGCCAAAACTTTGTTGAGTACTTGAAGTTATGCACCTTTTGCCCATTCCCTTGTGTTTCTAGCACAGAAAACTTGTACCAAGTCAAAAAACATTAATGTTTTTTTGGGTCTTATTTTCACTTTCACATGGCCAACTCATCTCAGTCAACTTGGATATACTTGTTTCTAGTTATATAAATAATTGAATACTCATATAATAATCTCACAAAATTATTATACATAGTTGTAATCTTGTAGATGTTGTGTTCAGGATCCAACTTTGCCATGTCTGATTATTTATTCATGTCAAAACTGTATCTTTGCATTTAGACAAACGTAAAAGTAGTAAATCACAAGAGAGGAAAAATGAAAAGAAAGAAAGGAATCATAAACAAATTAGTGGAGAAAAAAAGTTTATAACCTTTAGTTGAGGTTTCCTTGGAAGGAGGAATTTCAGCTTGTCCACTTGAGGTTGTGACACTACCATTCTTATCAGGAGGAGTAGGTGGTACATTATCATCTTCACTTGGTTCTGCTGGGGTCTCATTCTCTTCTGCAATTGATGTTTGTGCCTGCACTTTATCCTCTACAATAGTTTCATCAGCTTGAGTCTCTACAACTCCGCTGGCCACATTTTCTACAGAAGAGATCTGACCAGCAGTCACTTCTCCAGCTGTGTCTGATTTATTATCTTCTTTCTCACTATCTGCCACAGAGGCCTCTTCTGATAGCAAACTTGCTTCAGTAGATGAAGTTTCAGGAGTTTGCTCTTCCCTTATCGTTTCATCTGCAGTATCAGCAACCTGTGACAAATTAGAGGACATGTTCTCTGTGTCTACAGTTGTGGCAGTTGCTTCCACTTCCTCCTCTAAAGTAGTTTTCTCTTCAACTGCTCGATCCACTATATCCTCTTTTTCATCTCCTTCTTCTGAAGAAGTTTTGTCCTCTTCAATCACTTTATTCTCTACAGAAGAAACATCAACCTGGTCCCCATCATTGCTTGTTGGCCTGTCCTGCACTTCAGGAATGTCAGACTTATCTTCAGCTTCGTAGACCCTCTTTTCTGTCCCTTCCAAAGTATCTGGTACTACTGAAGTATTAACTGATTGTTGAACTTTCTCTCTCTCATCCAAAAATGCAGCAATGTCCTTGTTTTTACGGAAAGCCAAAACAAAGGGGTTGGTTGCAGTATGCACAACCCCCTGACTGAGTTTTGAGTTCAACTCATCAGCACCCTCTTCTTTCTTCATTGTCAAGGTGACCTGTCCTTTTGTAATACGTAATACTCGGACACTAACTTCTTGACCTACCTGCAGTGAAGAGCCACCCATAATGTTTCCAAACCCTTCATCAGCTTCCTCTGCTGTGGGAAGGAATCCTTCCTCCCCTTCAGGAAGAGATATAAAAGCACCTGCTCTGGTTAAGTTCTTTACGGTTCCTTCCAGGTCTTGCCCCTTGACAAACTTTGAGGTCTTTTGCACCCCATCACGCTTGGACTTTGTAGCGCTTCTTCTTGGAGGATTTTGCTTATCACCACCTCCAGGAACATCTTTCCATTGCTGAAGCTTATCGATGTCATCACTGTCTCTCATAGTTAGAGAAATCCGTCCAGTTTCGATATTCGCTTCCACTAATCTCACCTTCACCTCTTGTCCAACAGAGACAAACTTTGCCACATCTTTAACAAAGGAATCACTCAACCTAGAAACATGTACCAGGCCATCTGTAAATGCTCCAAAATCAACAAAAGCACCAAATGGCTGGATTGACCGTACTTTCCCCGTAAAAGTCGCACCAGGGACCAGATCCTCATTTTTCACGGGTGGCATCTCACTCTTCCTGGATGATCTGGTTCTTTTTGATTTAGCATCTGGTGTAGCAGTTGTGGTTGGTGAAGGTGCTTCACTAGCTTCAACAGTACTGGATGGAACATCAGATGTTCCATCAGCATCTTCCGCTGCAATGGAAGAATCTGGCTCCTCTATAGCTACTTCAGTCCCTGCAGCTGCTAAGATGTGGCATCTTGATCCATGTGGTGCAGAAAAACCATGTCTGAATTTTGGAAATAAGCTTACTTGTCTTGACAGAGGTAAGAAAAGCTTATGTGAGAATGATGTTTGTTCTGAGGATTTTCTCAAGAAATTGAATCTTGTTATACGATTATTTTTCCTTGAGATAAAGGGAGTTGCAGGAATAAGTGCAACACTGCTAATTGAACAAGGAATTACAAATGTCATGTTGGCTGCAGTTGCACCAGTTGAGTTCTAGTATGCAACTACAATAAGTTCATTTGATTTCTTAACCTGCATAGAACATGGAGAGATGAGTCAACAAAAGTGGTGTAAGCCTCCCTTGACATTAAAAGTATAGGTGTTGTTTGTTGATAGCCATTGCTTTGAAAAAAAAAATTAACAAAAAAAAAAGTGTCCTATTTCAGAGCAACTCTGATATATGATCACATTAACAACACAAGGTTTAGAACCAATGACAAGATACACCAGGCTATCAACAGACACTATATTTTACTCCACAATTTGGCTCCATTTCCATCAAACTATTTTTTTATCAGCATCAAACTCACAAGCTTGCATTGAGGAAAAGCTAATTCTAGTGGCATTATATTACTTTTTTATGTAGTTCCATGTATTTAAAGCACTTTTTATTAACATGGGGCACTGATTCAACAGTTAACTAATGTTGATATATGTGAACAAGCATATAGGAAGAGAATAAAAGAACATGCCACAAACATATGGAAAGTGAATAAAAATAAAGAAAATGTACCTACTTAATACTCTTACTAAGTCACTGACTTATATTCACTCTTGCAACCTTATTCCACTCATTTATTCAGTATTCTCAATAGGTTGATTGATCAGAAAAGGAAAGAGAACTTCTTTGATACGATAAGATAACAGTGTCCTCTAGAGTACAAAGTAAGAATACATCCCACGATGAACACTTAATAGCATCTTTTATCATCATATCACTTTTGAGGATCATGTCAAAATGATTGTATTAATAACTTAACCAATAGGGTTCCAAGAGATTTGCATTCTAACAAGGCATAACTTCTTCTTGTGACTTGTGAAAGGGCATGGAAGTGTGTGAGATAAATAGGAGATCAAATTAACTATACTTTAATTTTTTTAATTGCCACAAGATAGAAAAGTGATTAGGCATTGTTTTATTTATTCTCAAAAAAATTGAAATATGTCCATGTGAACTGGGAAGGATGCATTTTGGGTCAAAATGGAAGAATTGGATGAAAGTTTGCATTACAACTCCTAGTGTTTCAATCTTAATCAATGGATCAGCAAAAGAACAATTTAAACTCTCAAGAGGGTTAAGACAAGGTGACCCTTTATCGCCTTTATTGTTCCTCTTGATAATGGAAGGCTTGAGCCGGATGGAGGAAAGAGTGTCATCTTCAGGCTGTCTAGAAGGCTTTGAAGTCAGCAACAATGGACTGAAGGTGCCTCTTCTGCAATTCGCAGATGACACTCTACTCCTTTGTGATGCCAAGGCGGATCAGGTTAGTATTCTGAAGCACTTATTATTCTGGTTTGAGGTGGTGTCGGGGTTGAAGGTCAACCTTTCCAAAAGCAAAATGATGGCAGTAGGTGAGGTGCCAAATATTCAGGAACTGGCTGATGTGTTAGGATGTAAAGTGGTAAGACTTCCTTCTAAATATCTGGGACTCCCTCTGGGGGCTAAGTGCATCTCCAAATCTCTGTGGGATCCAGTCCTTGAAAGATCAGATTCGAAACTGGCTTCATGGAAGGCTCGTTACCTGTCAAAACTCAAAAGGAGGTAAGATGACCTAATCAAAAGTGTCTTGGATAGCCTACCTGCCTATTCTTATCCAACCAGTGCCCTCGAGTGTGGCTGACAAAATCAAGGAAAAAATGAGGAACTTCCTTTGGGCTGGCTGGAATGATTCAAAAAAGTACCACCTTGTCAATTGGAAGCAGGTGTGCAGACCTTTGAGACAAGGAGGCCTAGGAATATGGAAGGTTAAACTGTTCAATGCTGCTTTGTTGGGAAGATGGTTCTGGAGATTTTCTGCCGAACCAGATAGTTTGTGGAGAAAGGTTATTGAGGAAAAATATGGTTTGAGAAGCAATTGGTGGGATGCTTTGGATCCTAACCAGTCTTACAGATGTGCAATGTGGAAGGGTATCTGCAGAGCTTATGATCAGTTTTCTAAAGGCCTAAAATTCAAGTTTTTGTTGAACCCTTGGTGTGAGGATAATGCTCTAAAAGGTGATTTCCCGGCTCTACTTTCACTGGCTGCAGATAAATCAGCATTAATAACTGACTCTTATGTGGTGGAAAATAATGTGGTCACTTGGTCACCAGCCTTTAGGAGAGACTTCAACAACTGGGAGTTGGATATGGTAGCACATTTGCTGGAAGTCCTTCAAAATCAGCAGCTGAATCTGCAAACCCAAGATACAAGATGCTGGAAGTGGACAACGTCTGGGAAATTCTCTGTTAAATCCTTCTATGTGGGACTTGCAGGAGAAGCAAGGGATGTGTTTCCCAGTAAATCCATTTGGAGAATAGTGGCCCCTTCTAAAGTAAATTTTTTCCTCTGGGTAGCTGTGTTGGACAAATGTTTGACAAAGACCATGCTAGTGAAGAAGGGCTTCAATGCCCCTGATCTGTCGTGTGTTTTCTGTAACAGAGAGCTGGAGACATCCAGTCACTTGTTCTTGCACTGCAATTCCAGTGCTTCATAGGGGTGGCAACGAGCCGAGCTTTTCACAAGCTGCTCAAGCTCAGCTCGTGAAAAGCTCAGCTCGGCTTCAGCCAAGCTCGAGCCCAATTCAGTAGCTCGATTATTAAACGAGCCAAGCTCGAGCCTACTAGAGCTCGGCTCGTGAGGCTCGCGAGCGTGCTCAAATATATATATATATATATAATAAAAATATTATAATTATTAATTATTATAATTCTTAATTTTTTAAATATAAAAAAATTATATATAATTTTTATTTTTATAAAATAATTTTTCTAAATATTTTTATAATAAAATATTTATAAGATATATAATAAAATATTTTTATAAAATATAAAACAAGTCGAGTCGAGCCGAGCTTATGAACTCTTGACTCGAGCCGAGCTCGAGCTCAAGGTTCTGGCTCGAACCGAGCTCGAGCCCGAGCTCAAGCCTTGTAGAATAGTCTCAAGCCGAGCTCAAGCCTAGTACTATTCGGCTCGGCTCGGCTCGAATCCACCCCTAGTGCTTCAATATGGAACTATTTCCTTGCTACTCAAAATCTTAGTTGGTGTGCTCCAGGGTCAGTGAAGGACCTACTAAAAGGATGGCAGGTCCAGGGTATGTCAAGGAAAGGGAAGCTGTGTTGGTCATCTATCCTGGCTGCAATCTTATGGACCATCTGGCTGGAAAGAAATAGCAGATTTTTTAGCAGAAACTAGGTTCAGAAGCAGTGGTGATTAATGCTGCAGTAGGGTTCTTAAAGAGTTGGTTGTTTATTCATAATGTATTTAGAAATGATACTTTTTCTTCTTCCTTTTTGAGGGTGGATTTTTTTGGGGGTCCATAGTGGGTAGTCTTGTACAGTTTCTCGTTGTACAAAGGACCTTGATCAGGTTTTATTTCAATATACTATACTTTGCCTTTTTCAAATAAAAAAATTGAAATATTGATCAAAAAAATTTTGAAATATGTCATAGGCCTTGGTAGAAAATAAATTATATTCAATAATCATGCATTTATCTGAGTGAAATAGAATAAAAGTAAAATAAAAGGAATAAGAAAACATGGGAAGAAAAGTGTATATCGGCAAATCTTAGTGCCCCATTCTGGTCCTTAGCTACAGCCTGACCATGAAAGGACAAGGGAAGTCACATGCTTCAAGCATAAAGTCATAAGAGTGCAGATAAAGAAAAGCAATTATAGTAAAAATTCCTGGTGATAAATTACAATCAGCCAAGCAAGGGTTTAAACTTGTCAACCAAGCAGATCTTAAGAACTTGGAGATAGAAAGGGACTCAAATATAGTGATATCTTGGACCAATTCAAGCGGTAATGTTCCTTGGGTCTATAGACATCTGTTAAGGGAGATAGTAAGCATAGCAAGGAGACTTAATGCCTTGTTCACATGGATCAGGAGAACTGCAAATGGAATGGCTGATTCTCTGGCCAAACAGGGAGTTCAAAGGCAACAGCTTTTTGGGGCTTTATTGTAACAATTTCTGGTGCAATGTCTGCTTTATAATTGCTGTAATTCTATATGTAATTCTCTTAATTGAATAAAATTCTCATTTTGCTGATAAAGAAAAAAGTTGCAATCAACCAGACACATATGGCCCTAATTTTGACAGTTCTAAACTTTCACAGTTCCTTAAAACAGAACTTAACCCCTTTTTCCCATTTTATTTCATCCTTGTTTTTGCTTCTTCAGGCCAGACTTTTTCTACAGTAACCTGTTGTGACAATGTCAGCACTTCATACCCTATATTAAACTTAGCAGGGAGATTCTATTTTTCCTTAAATCCTTATAAAACTTTACCTTCATTCCAGATATCAATTATTTTCTACATGTACACCATCAATATTGTCCTAAGAGACTAGAACCCAAAGAAAAATTCTGAGTTGGTTAATGGTGACTTGAACTGTTCAAATATGTTTTAATAGTACATTTAATGGTCCTGTTTTCAGGACAACTAGTTCAACCAACCGATGTAATCTGGATTCTAATAATTGCTACAAGGAAAGAGAAATTCGAGTATTAAGGTTTCCCTTTGAAAATTTATTCAGGATAACAATTAGGAATTATATCACAAATATAAATATATATACACGAGTAAACCACAAGCAAATGCTTTCAACAACAAAGACAAGATTAACTAAGGCATAGACGAAAGAGGGAAGGATGTTTGCTTGTCCAGTAGTACTAGTACAGACCTATAAACATACCTATGTAGGTGCATACTTATACATGTATATACACATTTTTAGTTAAGACCACATTCATGCATGCAGAACTTGTGTTCTTCTACACAGACTGTACCTTGTTTTCTAGTTAGCAAAATGAGAGGGTGGCATGAGGAAATTAAATGCAATTCATCAAAGCTGTAGTGAAAAACTAACACAAACGCATGAAGAGCCATAGATAATAGTTAACACTGGTGGAATATCACATAATCATTGCGCCCACACAAGATAATGGATAAAAACGCAAATAAATCAGAGAATTTCACAAATTTCGGACAAGCCCTTGACCGTAAACCATAATAGAATAAAACCCTTCAACGCCATTGATTAATATAACGACTCAAAACCCTAAGAAAATTAAAATAGAAACTCAATATGAAAAAATAGTAAAAATAGCAGACTTACCTTCAAAAGATAACGTCGCCTGAGGATTGAAGACGTTGGTTCGGGCTAAAGTCTCTGAAGATGAGAGGAAAGAAGCATCTCAGAGAAATAAGGGGGAAAATCAACAAGAGTTGAGTGAGGTGAGTATAGTATCTAGTTAAGAGAGTGAAGCGAAGGAGCGGCTCTGGCCCTCTTGACGCTTTGGAAGATAAGAAGGGAAGGGACAAGGGAGAGGTAAGAAAGGCGCGAGACGAACTTGTGGCAGTTATTATCCACTTATCCATACTCTTTCTCCTGAATTACTTTCTTACCCCTTTCATCCTTAACGTTCACAGGATCGTCGCTCGTGATGGCGTTGTCTCTGCAGGGACCCACTTAGAACCGACGGCGAGGACCAGGTGGTTGATGGAACTTATATCACATCCATACTAGGCTATCGAGTATGGAATCGCGTGTCCTGCTTATGAGGTTGCTGGTAAACCGGTAAACCGGCTCGTTCTCCTCCCATGTCATGGTTTTTAAGTATTTATGGGTATTTGGTAAATAAGTATGAAAGAAATATTTTTTTTAAATAAGTATTTTTTTGAAAAAGTGACTTTAAGTTTGTTTTTTTAGTATTTCTTCAAAAAAATGGGACAAATTAGTCCTTGATAATTTTTTATAATGCCTAAAATACCCTTATGAGGGTTATACCTTCTTCTTCTCCATTCATTCGAACCTCAAACCTAGGTAATTGTGCACCAGTTGTAGCCTTATAGGTCCATCGATGATGACAATCGACAGGCTTGTTGTTTGGACTTTCTCTTCTATGTTTTGAAGTTTATTTTTTCATTCTAATCGTTTTTTTTTTTTCTAACTTGAACTCATAGTTCTTTGTAGATCTACGCTTGTGAACTCTCCTGTTCGAACGGCAACATATTCACCATCCAGCCACCACCGACGACAAGAGGTTAGTAAATCTACACTTGTGAAGTCCCTATTCTTTGTAGATTTACATGTGGACTCTATAGTTTCTTCCTGTTTTTTTTTTTTTTTCATTTGTAAGGCCAACAGAAAATGGGTATTTATTATTTGTATAAGCTTGACTGTTTGACGAACTCAACAGAGATCGACCTCTATTTTTTTTCCTATTTTTTTTTTTCATTCGTGAGGCCAACAACAAATGGGTATTTATTTATTTGTATAAGCTTGATTGGTTGAAGAACCAATTGCTCATTTGCTCTAAAAAAATTAGGTTAGGTGTAGCTATTATTGACGCCTATTCAGTTCAGCTGTCATAACAAAATCATCGTGGCTTGTTAGTGGATTCTCGTTTCTTTGTACTTGTGTGAAGTGGGTGTCTGGCTGTCTGGGTGTATGTAGGGAGAGCATTATTGGTTTAAGTGTCTTGAAGGGTTTAGAGGGGGCGCCCATATCTTGGACTCTCTAAGCTGGGGGAGTCTAATCAGTTACAGTTTTTTCTTTCTTGCTTAGTTGCTCAGTTGCTCTCTTTGTTCTTTTCGTGTTTTCCTTTTTTATTGTTCTTGGTATCTATATACGTTGTTTTATGTCATGGCATGTGGATATTTTTTCCCTGTTTTCTCCCTTTCTCTTCTCCTTTCTTCATCTTTTTTGTATATGAATAGTTTGTCATTAGTTATGATTGGTTCTTCTTCTTCAACACAAATTTCATATATAGCACAGCAGCAACTACACAAATTTCCTAACCGCAAAGCTAGAAAGCCTAGAATACATGTGCATTGATAAAAAAAATATATGTATATCATGTGAAACCATGCCAACAATTTGTTAATCTTAAAGAAAATAATTCATGAAGTGGAGTCCATGTGGGTTCTCAATTAAAATGTATAGTATAACATGTGAAAAGCATTGTATATATGCATGAGTGAAGTGAGGGTTAAAATTGCCATTTGTGTCAATATGAGCACTTATAGGGAAAAGTAGCTTACCAAACATTACCACCCCAATAAGTGCTTAAAAACATAATAAGTGATTTGAAAATTGAGTTACTAGACATCCTTAAGGATTGTTAAAATAAGTACTTCTTTTAACAAGGACTTAATCATAAAACAGGGCCCAAGTCCCAATGACAAGTAAGCCTTGCCATAAAATCACCAACCAAAAAATGATCAGCTAAGAAAATTAAATATTCTCTTTTCATCCATCTTTTGTTACATTAGGCTGTGTTTGGTTTGGAAAAAAGAAAGACGGAGAAACTTGTACAAGTGTTCTAAGCATTCGGCTGGCAATCAGATTGAATGTTAGCCCAAAAGGAATCAAGCCATATGACAATAATGGTGTTAAAAAAGCGCTGCCACATTAGTGTTATATAGGCATTTGTGTTTATTGCACATGAAACTATTGTTTGGTTCCACGTTTATCAAATAAACACCAAAAAGCTGAAATGCTTTGATTTTTGTGCATATAGTATTTGGATAAATGTCAATTTCTCATTTCCCCAATGCTCCAACATTTTCTTGTAATAAAATGCTTATATGGCATACTTTTATGGGGTGTTAATCTGAGGTGGAAAGTAAAAAAAAAACGTTTGGAGTAATGCCCAACCAAACAACAAAAGCAAGAACAGTTTAAAGTAAAGTTGTGCTAATAAACATTTAAAACAATAAATGGCCCACCACAAACACCTGCAGAACCAAACATATACAAAGTAGATGATTACATGTTTATCACCAGGGGTGTTTAAAAGAATAGTCTTTGTCCTTTGACCATCACTTGCAAATAATACTTAAGAACATTTTCTCAACTTTCTGTTTCTCTCTTATTTTTATCAAACCAAATATAGTTATAAAGGTTCATGTTTGACATCAATGCTGATTCTTTTTATTAAATTTCAAAAAAAAAAAAAATCGATGATTTTTCAAAAATTGGTAAAATTTATTGTTTGGTAAAATTTCTACCACGTGAGCTGATTTTTGAGAAATCAGCTTTGAATTTGTTTTGCATTGATTTTCAAATGGCCAATTATTTTTGCAAAATTACTATTCAATATTATGTTGATGCCCATGTCATCCTCAAAAAAAAATCGAAATCAACTGGAAATTGGAAAATCATAAAAAATGATGATCCCTGAAAAAGTGTCAATTTCAACAATCGATTTCTCAAAAATCACTAAAACCAACCAACCAAACAAACAAAAATTTTAGCACCAGTTCCTTTATGGCTGATGCGGCTCTGGCATGGCAGTGATTTTTGAGAAATTGACACCGAAGCCAAACATCCCCAAGCTCCCAAATTTAATATCTATCTTATCATTTCCTTGCAAAACTTGATTGGCGTATAAGGATTTAAGGCCATTAGCCAGTGCTTGTAGTTGTAGGGGGATGTTGTAGTGAAACCTAACCAACCAAACTCCACCTTCAACCTGAGATTCTCTATCTTAATCTAACCAGATCATGATTGGGTTTAGGTTATAACTTTTGTATCAAATTAATTTACAAAAGCATGCCTCAATGTACCTTATCCATTCATGCAAGCATACATGTTGCATATCATAATTTACATAATTAAACATCACGTTTTATTAATATTTTACAACGATTTTAATGTATCAGGATGATAAGGTGTATTATGGTTGACCGAACATCATCCGGTTTCAAAGAAGATTTCAATTCCAAATTTATGGTTTGGAATACTTAAATAAAAATTGCATTTGTCAGTGGGTATGATTAATTTTCAAAACAAAAGCAACTGCCACTTGCATAAACAAAATTATATCGATATTGATGATTACAAAGTCCAGATGTTTGATGACTTTCCTTCAACTCTCTCTTTCTCTTATTTTCTGTCAAACCATAGACAGCCTTGCTATATACTGACCCAATCAAAATTCCTTTAGAGCTGGGCTTGGGCCTAAAGAACCCCTTAAAATTTCTGGATTAAGTTGGACCCCCACCTTGTAGCTTTATCCCGCCCAGCCTATATTAAACCTATTAGTCAGGTCTGTGCGACTGTGCCCAATTGTCTCTTTGGTTTTGTATGTTCTGACTTGTGAAGCATTTTTTATTTTGTGCCACGTTGGATTTGACATCTTTATTAACCTTATAAAGCCTTAGAGGTAATTAGAATTATAAGTCTCATTATAGTCTTAATTAATTTGTTCAGTCCATGCATGATGTCATCTATTAGTGTATTAATAATAAGGGCAAAATATAAAAACCTTCCCTGAAGTTTCTGACAGTCATAGAAATCTTTCCTATAGTTTTATTTTAGCAAAAACCTCTCCTAGATTTTTAAAGAACTCAACAGAAAATCTTACCCTGAAGTGTCATTCAATTAATTTATAAAGTACACATTTGCCCTCAATCTCCTTCACCGCGCCATGCCTATCTTGTATCTCCAACACTGTCTCAAGAACCTTTCCCTCCCGTGCTCCTGCACCGCCCTTTGCAGTAGCTCCTCCCCTCCCATTCTTGCCCCACTTGATATAATCTTCTCTATCACCTCTTTCTCCAGGTACTCCCCTGTTACCATGATATATCAACGGCCCTCCGTCTCTTTATACTCCATCATCATCCGTTGCCTCAACTCCTTTAGCTTCTCTTGCAGCCCGTGGTGATCGAAGTTCTTGTGCGGTCCACTAGCGTCCCTTCTTTGTATCCAGAGAGCCTCCTATTGGCAGCATTGGCATAGTCCATATTCTCGAGTTGAGACTTTATGCTTCTCACCTTTTAAGCACGGTCACGATATCGACATTGGTCCGTGTGCGTAAGGATTTTCAGGGCCTCCGGCTTGTGGAGGCACTTGCTCTCTTCGTTGGCTTGCTGTAGTCAGCCAAGGATGTCTCTGGTGAAACTAATCTCTTTCACCATCTCGGCCTCCTATGGTCTATTTGATTTTGCTAGCTTCCAGATCTTTCATGGCTTCTTTCTTCAGATCCACATAGTTGATGAAGGGTTTTGTTATCAAACCGTTCATCTTGCTTTGTTTTCTCTCTCTCAGTTGAAACTTGGAACCACAGGACTTTGGAAGAGAGAACGCTTCAGTTACGAGAGTAGATTATGGCTATATGAGATGTTTTTCGATTTAAAGGACCCAATTTTGGAAATTATTTCCTTCATAGAAGTGAAATCTATATACAAATGACTTACACTGATGCATTTATACGGAAAAATGATTTAGAAACCTATATATAGAAAATTCTGGGGCTGAAAATATACAACACATTGTGTGCTTTATGATTTGGAAACCCGTGTACAAAAAACTCATGAGAATGAGCCCTCATTCCCTTTAGCTTCCTTGACTGGTAATGGTGGATGGTTGGCTATAGGAACCTCATACGGATGATCAATATCATCCTGTTCCCCACCATAAGTACCTTGTATCACCTTGGAGCTGTCAATGCCAGGCAGCCAGGCCAATGAATGGTGAACATTAATTAATTCAGTGCTGAAAACAACATTTCATTAGCACAAACAACGCTGGCTTGAAGATTTTCTGTAAGAAAAATACTCTATATCATTCAACAAGTCCATACCTCCAAAATACATTAAAATTTCATGCTTCAATAAATAGATTTTTTTTCTAAGTCAAGTAGGGCAACAAACAGGCGAAACATAACTGAACACAAAATTACAGATTCATGGGAGATTGAAGGAGGAGGAGAAATCGACAAAGAAAGATAAGGGAGAAAAGGAAAGAGTTGTGATCCGTTTGGGTTTGGATGAAAGATTAAAAGAGTTGTCGCTTTCCTCCTCTTTAGATGATAGAATTCAGGGATAGGACAGAGGATAAAAGAGGTTGATGGGAGAGGTAAAGAGGATAACAGGTCGGCAGGGTTATTTCTGTAAAAATGTATGCAAACTAATTTGCAAAATGGTAAAATGGGAATTTGGAACAAAATTGATGTACCGGTCTGATGTTTTCGGTTTGGGGCATTGCTGGAAGGGAGATTTTTGTCAAACTTTTAAAAATTCAGGAGAAACTTTTGCTAAAATGAAACTATAGAGGAGGATTTTATGATTATAAGAAACGTTAGGGAAGGTTTTTGTATTTTATCCTAATAATAATTACCAATATATATCCAAAATGGGAGGATGGTGCAAGGGGCGGCCTAGGCCTAGCTACCATACCTCGTGCTCTGGATTTTATCAGTCTCCCATAATTGAACATTGATTGTCTAAGAGATTGAAGATTTTGAAATTATTAGATTATTAAAAGAGAAAAGTGTATTCCTTTGAAATGTAATATGAGCATTAATGAATTGATGCCCGAGCACCAATGGGTTGGGTTCAACACTTCAACCCATGGTTTTTAAAACCGAACCGGTCAGGGGTTTGGTTACTGGTTTGAATGGTTTGATTGTTTGACTCAAACGGTTGGACCGTTTTAACAATAAAAATAAAAAAATTAAAAAAAGTTAAAACCGTTTAAATGGTTCGAACAGTTCAAATAATTAACCGGCCGGTTCAGCAGTTTATTGACCCAAATCAATAATTTTGAGAAAAAATTTGATTTTAGAAAAAAACGGAACCAATCAAGTGACCGATTCCCAATTTTTCTGGTCTGACTGTCTGATCCCAGATTTTGAAAACAGTGCTTCAACCTGAACCAGCGGAAGGTGGAATGACTTTCACTTTGCACTCTTGGCCCAAATATTCCAAGCACAGTTTATGACTGGAAAAGGTCATTTTACAGACCGATGATGAACTTCGTGCAATGGTGCATATGCTGCAGTCTCATTTCTTGGTCGATAAGGGGCTGCATTTGGCCTTCCATTTATCACATTTTTACAGTTAAAAATTCAATATTAATATTTTAATTGCAAAAAAAATGATAAATCCTTAAAATAAAGATAATTCCTTCATATCAAATGATTTGTTCTTTAGGGTCAGTTTGGAAGGAGTACAAATACAAATATGTATAGTATAAATACATACTAAATACAAAGTTTTGTGCTTTATATATTTGTATTTGTACTCATTCCAAATGGGGCCATAGGCGTGGCCGTTTAATATCTTTAATGTGAATATGAGTTTATTTATTCATTGATATTACTACAATATTTTCAAGTTAAAGCAAGAATCAAAATATCGATACACACATTGCATATTGGTGCATATTGATCGACTGATGCTCTTTTTTTTTTTTTTTTTTCTATCATCCCAAACTTTCAAACCCCCCACGGCGGCTTTGTATCAACTTATGCTGAAGTGAATCAGATCCTTTAGATATGTATACAATACGTCTAAGGTGGCCTTCTATGTATCAAAGTGAATATATCAGACCATTTGAATATGGGGCATATGATATCAATATTTTGGTCCTCAGTAGAGTGTTGGATTTGCAGATGTAACGCCGAGGAGGCTTCATAGGGCAGCCCACCTGTTGGAGTTGGGATCTGCTGATCGTAACACATTGCTGGCCACGCGCATCTAGCTATACATCAGGGATATGTGGCAAGATGCATATATGGCCAGCAATGCCTTGTGGACCGCAGATCCGAACTCACCCGTTGGTGTCATGGACTAGGAACCTATGAGCTGCCATGACTGTGACCTTGCACCTCGCGCATACTCCTGTTCCGCTTGATGATGTATGCAAATTAAGAACCACTCCCCAGGAAATATTAATTTGTGTTGAATGTTCAGTTACTTGGAATTCATTAGGCTCAGTTTGAAAGGAGTATGAATTGAAAATCAATATGTAGAATGTAAAACCTTTTAATTTGTATTATTTTGTATATATTTGTATTTGTACTCTTAAACTGGTAAGCTTAGTTGGTGTATATATCAAAGCCAAATCTTAGGCCCTGTTTGGATTGTAGGAATAGGGGTTTGGGATTGGAATTAGAATGAACTGTTTGGTTGTGTGGAATTGGAATCGCATTCCCATTCTTGCTAGAATGGCAGTCCCCAATTTGAGGGAATGGCAATTTCCTGCCCCTCCCTTGAGAATGAAATCTCACTCCTGCTAATTTTAATTCCTATTCTTGTCTGAACCAAACAAACTATGAAAATAGACAATTTCGATTCTAATTCCGAAGAATTTAGATTCCGATTCTGACTATAAACCAAATGGACCCTTAGTTCAATTCTTCCCATATATTCATAAAACTCGTTGGGAGTTTTCGATTTTCAACTAGTAGCATTCAAAAACTTCAGTGGATCATCGATCCTTCCAAAAATTGGAAATCAATTTTCATTCCAAAAAGTAAAACATCTTCCGAGCTGTAATTCCAAGACTGGGGTATAGCCTTGGTTGTTCACATTTCTCTCGAATGAATACTGGGCTATAGGGGTGTCAGTTGGACTGGATTTGGTTCAATCCGGTCCAGTCCAATGTGAGTCCATTACAAATGGACCTGGTCCAATCCAGTCCAATGAATATTTTGGACCGGTCCAGAACTGTTCAATTTGTTCAAATTCCTGTTAATTTAGATTTATTTCAATGCAAACTTGGTCCATTGACAACTATGTTCTTATCTTATATCAATGGATCAGATATTGGCTCAATCCAATATAAATTCATTGTGGATGGATCAGGTCCAATCCAATATGTTATATTGGTCCGTCCAATCCATTCAAATTCAATATGTCTTATTGATCCATCCAAATAGATTTTGATTTGGACGGAATTCAACCCAAAACTGGTCCATTGACACCCGTACTGGGCTAGAAACAGCTAATGAGTTAAAACAGCTGGTACAGAATCCTGTTTGGCTTAATTGGTAAGCTGTTGTTGGCGAGACCGGGTTTTATCGTCTCACAATACTTACAGTGATGCATCAGAAATTAATATATCTCTCTATTTGTATGTTTTCATTCATGGGGCCAGGATGTTTTCGCTCCAAATGTTGTGAGGATAAATCTGGATTCTATTTCTATCCTTCCTCCTTCCATGGTTTATGTTTGAGCATTTTTTTTCTAAGTGATACTGGCAGATGAAAGGGGTGTTTGGTTCTTGTTTTGATTTTTGAAAAACAAAATCATTCATATTGGCCACATGGGAGGGGCATGTTTTTCGCTTGTCCCAATAGAGGTTGATGGAGTAGGTATCGAGTCTGTTTCAGTTGCCACGTAAGTTGCAAATTTCGATAACGGAGGGGACATTGAACAGTGAAAAAGCAAAACACTTTTTTTGAGTTGTCATTTGTCGCATCCTTATTGTAACAATGTTTTTCCTGTTTGTTTTTTTTTTTTTTCTTAACAAGACAAGAATATACAATATTTTGAATGTCATGTCAGCATTCTCTCAATCAAACAGCGTTTTTGTAAAAGTCATCGCATAAATGCGAGGTCATTGAATTGCTGTTTTGAAAATCTTTAAGTTGTGTGCTAATAGAAAGTGAATGTGAAAACTTAATCACCTCCATATATGGAATAATGGAAGCTGTTGTCCAGCAAATCTCTTTTACCATATTCAGGATGTTCTAAAGTTAGCCCCTACTACATCTTGCAGATTTCAGTTTGTGGCAGGACTGACTCAGGCCTGTTTGAAGAAAACCTTCCTCTATGGGCTGTGGTAGTCTTAGATGCTGATTTTAGAGGAGAAAGCTTCGGAGTTGGTTCAAATTTTTCTGTGATGAATAGTCTTTAGGGAGCATTCTTTTTTTGGATTTTGAGGGGGGAAGTTGGTCAATAGAATTTTGATTCCCATTGACCAAGAAACACTAGGGAAAGTTTATTTTCTTGTGTATCACTTATCCATTTCATAGGTGGGTAAATAATTTTTTCACCTTGTAGGGAAAGTTGCCAAAACTTGAATGGAACAAAAATGCCCTTTTAATAATAGATTTTTATGGTTAAAATGGTCATTATCTTATTTATATGGGAAATAAAAGAACATGGGTAAATGTACCTGCCCGGGGAAGCACTTATTTGGGTAAATAACTTACTAAAAAACAAATGGGGGCTCTCATGTTTTCTTTTCCTTTCTCTGTAATTGTTAATGTTTTGTTTTTCCTGTGTTTATTTTTTAATGTTCTTGTTTTCTCCTGTGTTTTTTTTTTTTTGGTGATTCTGCATTTATTGCTTTTTGCTTCACACCAAAAAAAATAAAAGAATTGCTATATATATATATAGAGAGAGAAGAAGAAGAACCCTCGACCGTGCCAAACACGATGCATCATAATAACGAAGAATACAAGGAGTTTTGCAACTCTCTAGTAGACATGATGGGACCCATAAATGCCAAACCACAAAACAAAGTTGGATTTGTCTTTTTAATGAATTCCACCTTGTTTACAAAACCAACAGTTGCCTAAAATAAGGTTCAAAGTGTTCACATAATATGTCGGATACAAGGCATATCATATCATTATCTAAGATAACGAGCATGTGGCACAGCACGGTGCCAAATATTCAACCCATGACCACAAGTTAGTTGATACAATACAATACAATAATAAATTTCAGTGTCTTTCTATGCATGCTTGATATTACTTTCTTGTAAGCCCGTTAGAGAGTGACAAGACTCCCAATTTGCAAAATGAAGAGGAAGAGAAGAAGAGAACGTGTTTCTGTGTGTGTTTTTTTTTTTTTTTTTTTAATTTAATCATTCATGTTTTAGTAGATTTATGTATTTTGGTGTTTCGGTTGTAAAAATATGGTGATTTGTGATGTTTTAGGCCTTATTAGTAGATTAATTTATTAATTTCCTCCCCAAAAAGAAACATCTAAAAAATCACGATATGCAATACCGATAATCTGATTATTGGCTTAAATTGTCTACTAAGGCTCAGTTTGGAAGGAATATAAATACAAATATGTAGGGTGCAAAACCTTGTATTTTGTATTATTTTATATGTATTTGCACTGTATATATTTGCATTTATACTCTTTCCAAACTGAGCATAAAATCCATATGAAAGAATGCATTTAATTAAACTTTCATGTATGGATGCAATTTGGGTGAATTTGGGCTGAGAATTTGTTACCCAAACTTGATTTGGTTGTAATAATTCAAATTAGGCAGCCCTACTTCCATGATCTTGCCAGATCTGACGTACACATCAGTATAAATATACATTGTAATACATAAATGATAATGGAATCATATCCCAACATGCAAGTTGTGATATTGGTAACCACCCAGTTTGATATGCTTGAAGTAAGCAAAAAAGGGGGTGGCAAGAAAACAAGGAATCCATAAGATTTATCCAGACAGGTGGAACAAAGAAGCAGTATGGGGAGAAGTATATATAAACAATGTTTCATGATAGAGGAATATGAGATCATGGCTCCTTGGGTTTCAATATTTTGATTGCAATATAAGAAAGAAGTTCATACATTTATTTATTAAACAAAAAGGAGACTTTGTAGGCGGATACGTCTCTATTCCCTATGTTGCAAGAAATCAATTCGTCTTACTAGCTATTCCCTGCTGCCATAGAATGATAAATTTTTTTGAGTGAGATGGAAGCAATTTTAAAAGAAAGCCATGATCCATAAAAATATTTTTAAAACCAAACTTTTTGTATTGATGATCAGACTCATTACTACGCATAAAAGTCTTCTTTAGCCTATCTCTTCTATAAAAAAAAAAAAAAAAGAAAGTCTTCTTCAACCAATATTTATCAAGACCAGATCAGTATCTTTGGCCAACAAGACACCTGTTCTTTATGAGATTTCTATCACTCCATTTAGATCTCTCTCTCAAAAGAATTTAAGAAGTGATAATTATTCATCAGGAGGTAGATGACAATCTAATCTCATTGAGCGTCAGTTTCCAGGAAGATGAGTTCGTGGGTTTTATTCATATTTTGAACTCCTTGGAGGAAACACAATCACTCCTTGCAACTTTATATTTCCATGCTTGGGCTTTGGTGTCTTAGAACATATGCTATAGCATTAATATTCTGATCAGTTTATAATTTGGTTTTGGTATTATTAAATTGATCATATGGTACACATTGGACATTTAAAATGGAGGCTAAGCTGTGAATTACTGGATTGTCCATCAAATCATATCCAAGGTAGATCATAAGGGCACTGGGGATTTTGGTTTTGTCATTGTTACTTTGGGATGAGGAAGAGACAAGAGGTGACCAGTTTATCGCTAATTGTGCACATTTCCTAGTCATCAATCAGGCCTTTTCACTTATGTTTCTTAAAAAAGTCTCCACATACTACTAAACAATCATGGTTGAACTTTGTAGCATCTGCACATGTGTTGAACGGCTCTTTCCCAGGATATATATATATATATACCCTTCTAGCTGGTTGTATCAAAAATCCAAAATTCCTCACTATAGATCCATGAAGTCTTACTTGACAACTCAACTTTTGTTTTTCTTTCACCTCTTGGAGGATTAGATCTAACCCTAGTCCCTATGGCAGAGGGCCTAGAAACCATGACTGATGTCTTTGTCCAAGACTACTAATTCATATTACCAAGTTAATTGCAGTTTGTGAAAGTTATATATAGATTGCCTACACCATACACACATATCTATATATTTGAATTCACAACACAGAGTGGCATATGGCAAGGAGTACTTCCTAGTTCCTACCATAACACTCAGGCCTTCATTTGATCCCCAAAATCACTATATGTCAACACAACAAATAAATATATGCATAGGGATTTATGCCCAAATCAACATGGAGCTATCATGACAAAGAAAAAAAGGGAGCTTCTGGGTTCAATTTAAAAACCAAATTAGACAATGAGATGTTGCTGATGGTCGATCTTTTTGGAGAATCTTAGGGGATTCTTTTGTTTTTTAGCCCAAAAGTTGAGACATAAGAGTCTCTCTCACACAGAAGCCCCTTAAAAGGGTTTTTGCTTCAAGTCCCCGTGCACATATTATATAGACCCACATCAAATTATTTATATGGGTAACATGGGTAAAAGAAAGGCACACAAACACTGATAGACTGAAGTTGATTTGGTAAATAGTTGGATAGATATCATATAATATATATATATATATATGAGATGGTGGGTGTATTAAGCTCTCCACATGATCGATCGATGTGCCTACACAGCAAATAGCTTTGTTTGTTGGAAATGTAATATATATATATATATATATGAGATGGTGGGTGTATTAAGCTCTCCACATGATCGATCGATGTGCCTACACAGCAAATAGCTTTGTTTGTTGGAAATGTAGTTGTTTGTTTTCTGGGTTAATTTATGTCGGATCGGAATTATGAGAAAGCCGAAGCCCACAGCGTTTTTCAAGGGATTGTTTCAATCGTGTGTAGTAATGCATCTATGCTCTGCATGTGCCCACAATCAACAGTTGATATTCTCTACATTTCCCCACTTTGTTTTGTCTTGTTTTTTTATATTCCTCCGCCGAGGTACATCAAATCGAACCTAACAAACAACACCTTGTGGGTTTTTGCTTTTCTTTTTTTTCTTTTTCGTTTTAATTTTTGGAATTTGGAGGGTAATCCGAGTTTAGAGTTCAGGCTTGGCCCAACAATTAAACGGTCTGTATTAATCCATACCATATATAGTTCAAGCGAGATTGGAGAAGAAATGCCAAGTTAAAAAGCCCATAAAATAAGAAGCCAAATTTGTTGCTACTTCCTAGGCTCCTAGCCAAGCCCAGCATGTCCATCTCCAGATGGACAAAACTGAACCATAAGTTCATGAAACCATGGTTAGTGAACACGATTGCTTAGTGTACTAATGAACATTAGATTATTATATAGAGCTGAGTTTTGTATATGTGCATCAATCTCCATTAATGTTGATGATACGTTTGTGCATGTAACCAACTTCAAGCCGTCCGGCCAATGAGACCAGCTTACGCGGGACAACTTGAAGAAATTAAGATGATCAGACAGCAGAGGAATCAGAACAACATGGACCACTTGCTCCACCGTCCAATCAGATGATGGATAGCCAGAGTTAAAAGTTTGTGTACCGAATGGACCAAGATATAAGTTAAGGTTTCATTAATTGCTTGCCACATGAAGAGCAAATGAGAAAGGGTGTATGGTTTTCTGACTAGAAAGTGTTTGTTGTGGCTTCATTATCTGTCCTCAATATATCAAGTTTTAAAAAAAGAATGCAGAAATTCTTTGTATATTCGGTTGTTGCTAGTATTTTGAGAGCCATGATGGAAGACATTATATATTCTTATGGCTAGAAAATTAGGGATTAGAGTTTTCAAAGTTTGACTAATGAGATAATCTAACTCCTAATTGACTTTGGCTTGCAGAAGAAAACACACCAACACCTTCTTCATTTTATTTATTTTTTCAATTGTTCTTTTCTTTATTTTGAAGCCCTTGACACTATACCTATACCTATATAGCCATGTGTCGACGATGGCTTCGAGGATTATTAATTAATATTCTGTAATTTAAATAACTAAATTAAGAAAGTTCTTTGACTGAGGAGTTTGAACTCAAGAACTTTCCTTACCTTAGAAAACCATACCTACATCTATACGTGTCCACTAGGATATGGTAACTCATCTCTAGACAAGATTAAGATCTATAAGATCCATCTTCCAAGCTATAATGCAGAAATGTATGCATCATAACAAAAATGATCAGTCTGCTAACAAAGTGAACAGCTCAACAAAAAGCCATAATAGGGTCCATAGAAATGGCCCTTCAGTGGGTCATGTTTAGAAATAGGTCAACATGGAATCGGACCTTGAGAGGACCCAATAAAGCAACCAAAGCCACTTGCAAACTCTAAATTCTAAATTTCTAATATATGGATGAATAGAATTTCTTTTTCTAGCATCTGTTGAATAATTCTTGCAAGTCATTTGGTTTCTAAATCTATGGATGGTAATTAAGTTTTTGTAGTTTTCCGGGAGTTCACATGTCTGTTTAAGCATGGAGACCACATAAATATTGTGACCCACAAATCATGCTTGAAACAGCTCAGTTTGATTTGGTGAAACATCCTGATATTTTGACCCACAAACAACTCCTCTCTCTCTCTCTCTCTCTCTCTCTCTCTCTCTCTCTCTCTCTCCCTCCCTGTGATATTTTGACAAAGATCACTATGTATTGATTATTTTCATGGTTCAAATTTGTTTGGTTAGGTTTCTTCTTTTAAATATTAGATATTCCAAGTTCTAACAGATAATAGTTATCTAATTAAGATTTTTAATTTATCCCATAATAACAACTAATAAAATAATAACAATTACTAATTTAATTAGTGACACCTCGAGGTTGATATAGTTTAGATACCTTGCCCAAAGTTTCATTCATCCGATATGACAATCCCTGGAAAGTTGCCAAAGAAATTTCTTGAAAATATAATCAGAATGAGATATGGTCTACCATTTTAATTGTTTTTAATTAGCTAACCTTTTCTAACTAATTATAAAAGAGGGAACACAGTGTGCTTTCCAGATAATACAAGCTTGCTATTTGCTGATATGGTGGAACCAATTCTTTTCATGGGTTTCTGATTGGAGCTGAGTCAAGCCAGAACCCAAAGAGATCTGAGCCACACAATTCATTGTATCCCACCTCAAGATTGATGACAAAACCAGTGAATGTCCAAGCTATCCATGTGGCCCACAAATATTTTTAATTTTTTATACATGGGTGCACGGTGCACCATCCTAACGTTCTACTCAAACAATTCAGATTTCCCCTCATAAAGAACCTGTTCTCTTATTGGATTAAAAAAAGGAAATTCTTAACAATTAATCAAACGACAATCGCTTTCCACTCTCAAATCTAACCAACCAACAAACAAAAGAACATGGGAAAAATATACGCATACAAGTTATATATAGAACCTCTCAATATGACTAAATGGGAAAAAAAAGAGAACAAAATCTAACTAAATATCTATATTTGAATCTTCACAATCTGATTCAGCAGATCAATAATTATTTTGGCAAACAGCATTAAAAGGGCATCCGGAGATCTTCTCCATTCATTCGGTCACACTGGAGAACACGTTAAGAGAATAGAAGTTGCGTTGCGTTCAATAATCTTCAGTACAGAAGAAGAGACGATGGATAGAAGTTATTTTGGTGAGCCAAGCTTGGCGTATGGAAGATCTGGGTCTTCAAGGAAAGGTAAGAAGAGCAACTCAGACAAGCCAAAGCAACCACAGAGAGGCCTTGGAGTGGCTCAGCTAGAGAAGATTATATTACATAACCAAATGAGTTCAAGCTATTTTCCATCCCTTCACAGCTCCTACTACACTAATCTGAACCAGGTATCGTGATTTCGTTTTGTTTTTCTTCAAATTTCATTCATCTTTCATGCTATATATGAGAAGATACGACCAAAATCTGAAGTCTACTGGACTATTGGTTATAGGGTGCTCATGGATGCTTTCTGGCTATAATTCATACTTGCAGGAGGAGGATGCGAGGATGGGCACAACATACTCGTCCATTCCATCTTCATCTTCATCATCCCTTTCTTATTCACCATCATCGTCATCGTCATCTTTTGCCTTTCAACCAAACATCATGGTATGTTGCATTAAATTTCGTTTTTCTTCCTTCGCGAATCATGTTCATATAAAATGCATATATATTAAATTGGGATTTTCCAACTCTTAGTCGTTCAGCGTTTATTTGATCATAGTGTTACCATTTGATCAAGCGAAACATGATTTTCTTTTTTTCTGGGTATACCGTAGGGACAAAACCCAATTTGTTCTATTTTATAAATTATTCAAATAAACTGTGTATATATTCATGCCTTTAATGGGAGATGGTTGCACAAGAAGAGATTCAAGAATTTTGAAGGGATATTTTCTGTTTCTGTTTAAAAAAAATTGTTCTGTTGTGTGAATCGCTGATAACCAGATGGGTATGGGGGAGATGGAAGCGATGGATATGAGATATGGTGATTCGCAGTATGGTACTACAGCATCTGGGTACTTATCTTTGCTTTTTTTTTTTTTTAATTCTCCTGTTAAGCGAAATTAAAGCTCCAATTGGAGTCATCTTTGGAGTTCATTCTGATATATATGCAAATATCTGAGTTATCTGTCAAATTCATTACAAGCAGATGGAACTACAGCAATGGTATCTTGGAAACCCAACATAGCACCGTGCCACCAAGCGTGACTAGACATCTTTTGAGCCTTAGTGTGGAGGTTGATCTCAGATGCTCATCTATTTTACTTGTCATAATAATATATAAATGTTTGTCAACATTATTTTCTGCATTGTTTCTTCAATGGAGAATCAGAAATCTTCTGAATCTGATAATGAGATTTCTTTCCATAATTTCATCATCTTATAGGATTCGGTACAGAAGAAGAGAAGGAAAGACCGTTGTGACTCAATGGGTTCAAGCAGTCAGAACTCCGATTCAAGTGACCCCAGAGAAGTAGATTTGGAACTCAGGCTATCACTCTAATTTGCTATGATGTTCGATTCAAATTGATGGGTTTAATTTTCTTTCTTTTTTTTTTTTTTCCTTTTTCTTCTTCTTTCTTGTGATTTAACCTCTACTAGGGAGTTCAATATAAGTACATAACCAATTGGGTTTTCAGAACTCACAAGAGTTAAGCTAGTTGACGTACAGGCTTGTTGTTTTATTTGTCAAGTGCAAGGAAACTTCTGTAATGAATTAAGCAGGTACAGTACCGTTAATGCGTAATATAAGCGAATTAATTTCCTCCTGCAGCATCCCACGAACTGTAAATGAAATGAGAATAAACAACAACCAGGAAAGATCCAATTCTCTAAAAGTGTTCATGTTGAATAAAGTCTAACAGACAGCATCTAGTATTACCTTTTTTCTAAAGCTTTCATGAACATGCTCATGGTTACTTTTTATTCTGATGAAAAGTATGCATGTCAAAGAGAAAACAGAACTGGGAGTGGAAGAAGACAAAGAAATCCATTCTCATATTGACAAGTGGAGATTAAAGCTTTCTACTTGGAACTAAAAGTGAAGGAGTAATATTAATTTTCCCCTAATCACTTGAGTTAATTTCTCTGGAAATTGATGATCATGAGCACAAAGTGTCCGACTTATATGCATGATTAGTTACTTCACAACCCAGTGAAAGCATGCATTGTCTTACAATTTGAAGTTCTTTATTGAATAATCCTTCATTATATTTGAAGTGTAGTTTGCCTCCTAACATATTAATATCAAACCTGCTCCCTCCCCCCTTCCTCTCCATTTCTCACATACAGACGCAAATGCACATTCAATCTAACCAGATGCTCCACCACTTCACCTTAGGCCTTGGGGCTAAATAATGTAAATTATATATTTCATTGCTGTACAATATTCAAGGCATTAATTCTTGTCACTACATGGATATATCTCTTTGTACGAGTGATAAATGCAATTCTCAAAAGCCATCTTAGTTGCTGGCAGAAATTAAAAAAAAAAAAAAAACTTCAGTAGTTTATTAATTTTGCATATATTTGATGAGTTAATAGTGTCCTTACCTGACTGCACAAAAACTTGAAAGGATTACCTCATTTGGATGCAAAAAATTCGCTCCATCCCGGATGTATGTACTGCTGCTTTTTCATGGTGGATGACACAGCCACGCCTCTTGAGAATCAAGTTTTTTTTTTTTTTTTTAAGTCTCCAAACTTTCTGAGGCCACCTAATTAACATTTTATTGATGAATGGCTGAAATCGTATTCAAAATACTGGGGAGGAAATGGAGGATGTAGCCACCTTGCCCCAATCCCGATGTACTGGGCTCTCCCTAGACTCTCCACCCATTTCCCAACAAAGAAAACTAAACTAACTTGAAATGGAACCAAAGTTGATTAAATGTTCACAATTAAATTTGTTAACCCACGAGAAAAGAAAAAGAAAGAAAGAAGAGAAATTGATTGATTGCTTTCTACATATTAAAACATCACCAGCATATATCCTTGAAGGTAATTAATTTGTCTATAGACCATAGCATGAAGTAGTAATTTCTGAAGACAGCTTGAACCTTCTAATTGAATATTTGTACTAGACCAGCTTTTCCTTTTTTTTTTCTTTTTTTCAAATTCACGTATCATTTCCAGCAATTAATCACATTCCATTTATTCATTATCATCTCATCCCTCCCTGTAAAGCATGAATTGATTTTTATGTTTCTCTTGTCATCATCGGTCATCGTTATAACATGTGAGAAAGATGTTTCCTACTGGCAAAGGCAATCCATTTGAATAGTGGTCTACCCTTGACATTCACACACGAAATATCATGCAATCATGCTTCCTGCTGGCAAAGACATTCACCCTTGGAAATTGGGATTTTGAGCCCAAGCCCTACCAGGAATCTTGAAATATCATAAAATCCAATTCTGGGCCTGAATTAATCCTTTCATCAGGGTTGGGTTTTGGGTGAGGGCTACATCCAGTTGTATATCCTAGCGCAGAGAGAGAGAGATGATACCATATGAATTTATATTTTAAATTTTAATATTAACAAAAAAAGTAACCAAAAAATAAATTTGCAAACGTTTCAGTAAATAATATTTTCAATTTTGTTAACAATAAATATGTTTATATAAAATATAAATGAAATTTTGAAGATTCATATCATATGAAAATTCATAAATTTTAATTATAAAATAATTATTTATTATTAATATTTTTTATGAATTTTTTAAAATAAAAAATAATAATTTTTATTTAAATGTATTTTAGTGGATTTGATAGATTCAATTTATATTATATTCTCAAATATTTTGTAAATAATATTTTATCTTTTTAATAATAAATACATTTTTATTTAATGCAAATTGAAATATTAATTAATAATTTATAAAATAATTATTCTATTAATAATATTTTTATTTGTATAAATATATTGAAATTAAAAATCATTTATATATATTTGGGTTTGATAAATAGTTTATTTTATTGATTTATAAAATAATAATTTTGAATATTATTCTTGTTAATTTGACTTGGAGTTATTGAACATTTTTTTTTGGTAAATGAGTTATTGAAAGTGTGTAGATTAAATGTAATATATTAATTGTAATAAAAATATAATTTATTTCACTTATTATCATGAAATGGAAGTTGGCTTGATGGTTAATATCCTTGTGCTCTTGGATGTTTTGCAACTTAGGTATGAGGGATCGAATCACGTTAAGACATTTTTTTCTAGTGAAAGCTATGAAGTTTTTGTGCAATACGCATGTTCCGATACTGATATGATACGCTCCGTATTGGGCATATCGTATCGATTTTTTAATCCTTGGTTACACCCCGTACATCTTCCACCATTTGGAATCATTGGTTGGGCCACACTCCTTTCAGCCATATCTCAAGATTAAAAGAATTGTCCCTAATAGAACACAATAAGTTATACTATTGTCACGTTTGTTTTAAAGCCAAACAAACATGAGCACCTTTTCCATTAAGTTGAATACACACTTCCTCACCATTTGAGCTAATTCATTGTAACATATGGGGAGGGAATGGAACACCTTTTATCACCGGTGCCCATTATTTCCTAATCATTATGGATGACTATACTAGATTCACTTGGGTATACTTGTTAAAATGCAAGTATGATGCTAGCTCCTTCTTCATTATGTTATGCAATATGGTAAAAACCCAACTTGGTTTTCAAGTGAAAGGAATCGGGTCTGATAATGGCAATGAATTCATTTATGGACCTTTGAAACAATATCTATTTGACCATGGAGTTACTCAGCAAGGATCATGTGTCAACACACCACAACAAAATGGTGTTGTCGAACAAAAATATTGTCACCTATTAGAAGTGGTAAGAGCCTTAAGTTTTCATGTAGGTCTTCCTATTAAGTTCTAGTGTGAATATGTACTCACAGCTACCTATATCATCAATTACTTGCTTACCTTTGTATTATCTGGTTGGAGTCCATGTGAAGTTCTTTTTGGCAAAAGCCCATCTTACAACCATTTTAGGGTGTTTGGCTGCCTATGTTACTTCCACACTGTTCAAAACATCCATGATAAATTTGTGGGACTCTCAAATGTTGCATATTTATTGACTATACTCAAGGACAAAAAGGGTACAATCTCTACAACTTGGAAACTGGTGATATCTTTGTTTCTAGAGATGTGGTTTTTTTTTTTTTTTTTGAGAACAAATTTCCTTATCTTGAGGACTCAAAAACCATTCAAGATAGTGGTATGGTCATTCCTCTCCCAGTGGATGATACACATGACTATGATAAGCCTATGGACTAACCCATTACTGAAGAAATAAATTTACAAAACAACTCAATACATGCTTGTCAACCCACCACTAGTGGGTCAAATGGTCCTAATTCGGCCCACTAGGACACATACCCACTTGTTTGCTTATGAATGTCCCACCTTGTCATCATCTCACACCAAATATCCAATTTTAAACCACCTCACTCATGCTCCTTCCACCACCTCCGCCCCCCTTGGCGCCAAGCCATGGTAGCAGAACTCCCTTCTCTTGAGTCCACCAATACATGGATCCTTGTTGACTTACCCTCTAACAAAAGCCCATAGGTTGCAAATGGGTTTACAAAACCAAATTGAACCTAGTTGGGACCATTGAGAGGTTTAAGGCCAGACTGGTGACCAAAAGCCATACACAATTAGAAGGAGTTGACTACTTAGAAACATATGCTTTAGTTGGAAAGCTCGTCACAGTGAAATGCGTCATTGCTCTAGCTACAACTTACAATTAGGAATTACACCAAATGGATGCCAACAATGCCTTCTTACATGGAGCTTTTCATAAGGAGGTACTTATGACTCCTCCTCTAGGACTTCTACCTCAAGGTGACAAGAGAGTATGCCATTTAAATAAATCCATTTATGGCCTCAAACAAGCCTCAAGGAACTTATTTGATACATTAGCTCATGCTCTCAAAAACCATGGCTTCATTCAATCCTTGGCCGACAACACTTTGTTCACCTTAAATCAACTTAGTTCATGGCGATGACATTTCACACATCACAACTTTAAGATCTTATCTCAATTCATGCTTCCCCATCAAGGATCTTGGTCATTAAGTTACTTATTAGGGATATAGATCTCTCAAAAACTGGTTGGAATTTTCTTATGTCAACACAACTTCACATCCTCTCAGATACTGTCATGCTTGACTATAAACCCAATCCATTTTCCATGTTACAACAACATCATTTACTACCCAAATCTAGAGTCCCTATAGCCCAGCTAGATCAATATCGTCGATTAGTGGGGCGATTAGTTTATCTTACAACCACTTGACCTAAGCTCACATACTCAATTCATATTCTAAGTAAGTTCATGAGCCATCCCTGTCAACTACATATGGATGCAGCCATGCAAGTTCTTTGTTACCTCAAAGCCTTCCTAGAACAAGGCATATTGCTTTCATCTACATCTGATATGGTTATACGAGCCTACTATGACTCGGACTGGGCTGGTTGCCCACTCACACAACGATCCACCACTGGTTACTTCACCACACTCGGTCACTCCCCTATCTCTTGGAAAACGAAGAAACAATCCATAGTAGCACGTTCTTTTGTAGAGGTTGAATTTCGTTCTATGGCTGCCACCACCAGTGAGCTCATTTGGTTAAAAGAAACTCTTTGCTGACTTGCGTCTTCCTCATCCTAAACTAAGCTATTCTTTTGTGATAACAAAGCTACATTACACATTGCCGCAATTCCTTTCTATCATGAAAGAACAAAGCATATTTAAATGTATTGCCATTTTGTTTGAGACCATTTTCTTGTAAAGAGAATAACCATGGTATACATTACTAGAAATCAACAACCAACTAATGTCTTTACCTGCACTTGGATGTGACAAACTTCATGGCTTATATTCTAAGTTGGGAATTCTCTTCCATGCTCCAACTTGAGGGGGGCATCTTAGAGTCAGTTTGTTCATGTATAAATTAGTTAGTTACACAATTGTAAAGACGGTTACACTAAATACTTCAGCTCTTATAATAAATAATCAATTGATTTTTCTTGTGCAACTTCATTCTTGAAGTCTTGAATTCTTTGTTTGATAGTTTTCACAAAACTTGTTTTACATTACAACGTGGGCAATTTCTTCTCTTCAACAACTCTTTTGTTGAAAATCGATCCCCATCTTTGTAGCCCATTACATCATTTATCGTGATTCTTATCTAATACCCTAGATGAATATTTAAGATGAAAGACCACTAGGTCTTCAAAGGACGTTATGGTCATATTGTGATAATCTTAGCTATTCACTTGTTTTGTTAGGCCTTGTCACCATTGGATAGTTTAGACATATTAGTTAAGCACCTGATCTGAAGAAGTTACTAGGGTGGTTACATGATTTCTCAATTAAAATTTAAACTTTGGAAAGAACCCAATGATGAAACGATGTAAGTTGGTCAATTTTGCCATGAGTCTCATATGTTTCTGAAATAAGAATATGTGTAAGTTGGTCAATATGAACCATAATCCCATTGACCAACTTTCCCCTTTCAAAATCCCAAATAATGAACAAAGCCTTAATATTTATGCTAAGAGATGTAATGTTTGGACAAAGGGAGAAGGTTAGACATGTCTTGAGTTGTTTGGCTTCTCACACAAGTGCGATACTTGTCATTGTCCCACCTTAATTTTCTAATCACCACTTAAATTTCCATTTTATGTTTCTTGGTTGCTAACTATCAATTCTTCTTATAAAGAAAGGTCGATCTTAAAACCATATCATATAAATTTTCTGTTTCCTTGAGGTTCCATTTAAAGTTATTTAATCTGTCAACTAGATCTAAGCTAGTTTTCCTTGATATATCTTTTGATTAGGTGGCTAAGGCCTCATTTGATAACTCTTTTTAGAGGTCCGAACTGTGAATTATCTACTTTTCAAATGGCCAGGCTCGTTTGTATTACATCTGAATGAGCGATTTGAAATGTCTTTTTAAATCTGAAAGCCATAGACATTGGCCTGGCTCTTAACACGCTCAGACGTGTTTAAGAGGTGACCAAAAGACATAAATACCCTAGCATTTTTTCGAAAAGACATGGTATGCCTCATTTTAAACCAAACCCTAAACATTTGTGTTCTTCTCCACCAAGGAAGACGAACAACGAACCTTCAAACTTTGCTCCAGGAAGACAAACAACAAACCTTCGAACAACAAACCTTGAAGCAGCAGATCTTCTTCTTCTTCTTCTTTGTTGTTGTTGTTGTTGTTTTTATTGCTTTGTTTTTCGTTGTGGTTTTATTCTTCGACCCATTATGCAAGCATGCATCACAGTAACACAGAGTAGTAGCTCAATCTGACCATGTAAAGAGTCTACATAGAGTAATAGCATTTTTTTAGGTTATTTTTTAATCTATTTACATTTTCACCAAATGACAAACATTTCGCTACAATCACGAAGAGTTGCATTTGGCACCATTGATCCGAGTTCCCCTCACCGTTCTTCCTACTCTTTGGTGCTTCTGTCTCTCCTTCTACTAGTGCCGCTAGGGAGATGACAAGTACCAGTTATCCCTTCTTTACCTTGTCAAGATTCGATTTTCCTATTCGAGTTCATGAGGAAGAAAGAATCTAGCCTCTTCGATCACATTCAGTAGAACCCAGTTTCCTCAGACCATGATTTCTCCTAGAATTTATAAATTTTCTCCACCTAAGTCAAATGGGTATCAATTATTTTCTCCTTTGGATGCTTCTCTGGTTGACCCAGCTGAAGATACAAGTCTCTCAAATCCAAGGTCGATGGCGGAAATTCCCAAACTTGAAATACAGAGAAGGTGCTTTATTACTGTACTTATTTACAGTGGTTTCGTGCATTAGAATATTTGATTTTCTTTGCACTTTTGATTTTTCTTGTTCTCAAATTCGGTTCAAATTTACTACTTGATTGTGTATATAGTTATACTAATTTGCATTATATTTTAATAGAATTATTTTATGAATAATGGGAGAAGAATAATGGACCTGGCACACTGAAATGGAGAATAGGAGTAGGAATAACTTTATGTTAATTTACTAGTTTCTTCGAGTAGAACTGTGAAATGGAGAATAGGAATAGTTTTATGTTAATAAGATGATTGTATTGCAACTTGTATAGAGTAATTACGATATCAATTTTGGAAAATACAGGTAACCTCCTAACTTGAGATTTGTAGCTCTATGAAATTACTTAACTTTTTAAATGTGGGGGGGGGGGTAATGAAATATACAGATGTATGTCACCATTTACGAATATGCTGAAAGAAACTTGCAAGTGATTACATTTTCATTAGATGAAGAGAATGGCAAACAAGGCCAGAGTGGGTTTTGGGGAATACAACTACATGCTGGGTTTGTTTGGTTCTCTATGTTGCAATTGTGAAGTGGCATTTTAACTATCAGAGAACTGCCTTTAGGGATTGTATGGGCACCGTCTGACACAATTAATAGATTTCTAAGCGGGCACTTCTTTGACTTCAAAAGTGAGATCAAATTTATTAATTTAATTATATTATTTATTAATTAATAATTAATTTTCATAATTATTATCAATTATTATGTTTTTAATCATTTTTATTCGTTAGTTTAGTATTATTAATTATTAATTAATAACCACTAATTTTTATTGCTTATTTTAATTTTTATTAAATTTTATTCATTTTATTATTTTTTAATAGTGATTAATTATTTTTATTAATTTAATTATGTTATTTATTATTTATTAATTATTTTTATTCATGTTAGTTAAATATTATTAATTATTAACTAGTAACCACTGATTTTTATTGATTATTTTAATTTTTATTATTTTTTAGTAGCGATTAATTTTTTTATTAATTTCATTATGTTATTTATTAATTATTAATTACTTTTCGTAATTATTATTTATTTTATTAATTTTGTATGATTTCAATATTATTTTGAATTTGATAAATTATTTTATATGAAATAGTACAACTTAAGCTCAAATTTACCAAATAGTCTATTTTAGGGGTAAAATAGTAAAATCAATACATTTTAGATGTTAAAGGTTTGGTCCAACACAAACAAGCTTAAGCATTCAGAGCCTCTAAAAAGTAGAAAAGCATCAATGCCTCTTTTTAGATTCCAGACACTTTTAATATCTTTTTAACTTTTCATATTTTAGATTTCAGATTTATCAAATGCCACCTAAGCCTATTTCAAAGTGCCTTTCTAGAAGCCTAACCTTGTCAATTCTTCCATCAAATTAAAAAAAAAAAAAGTTTGGCTGCTTTAATAGTGAACCCCTTCTATGGTGTAGATTGTGGAGAAAGTTTTCTTAATTGTTGATTGGTCAAAGGTGATTTGGTTATCATATAACTTACCTAGTGATTAGAGCTTCATCATGCAATTATCACCCTCTTGGTTTCATCATCTTTCATAATAAATTGAGAATTACATTATCCTACTTCTCGTTTTATTCTTCACAACCAAAGAAAATAAAGTCACATCAAATGCAAAAGTGAATTAGAACTTACATGCAATCCATTTTCATTTACACTAATGAAAATGAAATTTGCACTATGAATGCAATTGAGCAGAAAAGCAGGTTTAAATTTGAATGTGGACAAAAGAACAACCTTTTTAGCCCTAATTGGTTACAAGTGGGTGTACACTTGATAACAACCTACTATGCCCACTTAAAATAGTGAAGAAATCAGCATAAACCAGAAAAATGGAGTTACCTACTAGATTAAGAGATCTTTTATTTTATTGAGTAGAATAAGGGTTGTGCATATGTGTTTGATAAGATTGCTATTTTTATCTAAAACGTTTTGGATTGATCAATATAAATTTCAGACAATTGTTGTTTGAGGTTGTTTATAGTTGAAACATGCATAAATACCTTAAAAAAACATGCATATGAAACTGAAGTTGTTTGTAGAAACAACAATTTGACCTTTTAGATATATGCAACTAGCAATGGTACTAAGTCATTTAGCTGAGCAGGTGACTAACTGACTCTCATATGTGATCTAAGAACACACATCTCTTATCAAAACGTTTAGGTAAAAACAAAGGTACCAAGCACAACCTAATAATAGATTATTTAGCTAATTTGTAGTAATGTGTAGGGGAACCATTGACGTGTTGATGAAATGGGTTAATATATAGAAGAGGTCGGCATTTGCCCGACAAGGCATAGTTGGGTATTTCTATTTTAAACATGTGTGCGTCCTAGTGCATAATAGCATCTCTAATCTATATCTATATATTAAAATGGAATAGTTTGATGTGATAATTATCTTTTTCCTCAAATTTTCTTTTTTTTTTATTTTTTTAATTCTAGGTAATTCCACATAACCCTTATCTATGTATTCTTGATCTTTGTTATGAAGAGCTCTTAACAATTATGAAGTTTCGCTTTTCCGTACTTAATTATTGATTATACACATTTCCATTAACTCAGAATCTAAACCTACCTAAACCTAAACCTAACCACAATAGTGAACATAACTGTATTTGCACTCTTAGCAAAACCCAGCCTAATTCGGATCAAAGAAGACTTAACTTACCCATAAAAAGATAGCATGTACAACATTTTCTACTCACTAGGCAAAGAAGACTTAAAATGCTGGTTAGGAACTTAGGGTCACCACCTAAGATTATATGCCATCTAAGGTAGTGTTCAATATTGTATTTATATCGTGGATGGGACCATTTTGGTCATGTCCATGATAATAATTGGTGTTTGGTTCATTGAGGACGGTCTCCAATAACTTATGGACAAAAATGGGCATGTGATATTATACATCACATCACATGCCTTAGTATTTTGTTGTTTTTTTACCATTACAAATCCAAAGCTATAATTTGATGATATACCTTTTAAGTTTTAGCATAAGTTCTACTATTTTTGTTGAAGTTTTAAATAATTCAATAATTGTTTATTGAATTATTTAATTATTTAATAAAAATGTTTTTATTATTTTTAATTACTTTCTCACTTATTTTCTCTTAAAATAAATTTTTATTGATTAATATGAATGTATTGATGATATTTCCAAATTAATTTGGGTTATTGGATATAATTACTTATTTATAATCAATTGTATAGTTATTTAACAAACTGTATATGAAATGTATGGAATCAAAAGGTGATCCACACCACACCTATAGAACACAACTACAGGTGTGGATTGATTCAGAGTTCAGTCCACACCACACAAGTTATCCACAAATCAAAACAACTATGGACTGAGGTGTGGTGTGGATTGGTCCCTGCCATAGTCCACACCCACCAATTTTCATCCACGTTACAAAACACCCCCTAAAATTAAAAACCATGTGACAAACACAATTGGTTTATTAATTGTGTAAAAATAATTTAACATTTACAAATAACTATTTTATTAATTATTTAATAATTACTAATCCTACAATCAATTAATCATTATTAACTATTAATACTATAAATGTTATAATTTATAATCTATTTAAAAAATTGAAAATAATAAAAGATAGTAACATTTAAGAATTTTGATTTTTCTAATAAAATAATAAAATATTTATCAATCTTAAATTTAATTTCATTGGCTTAAAACAATGTTTTAAAACTGATTTTGAGGTTGAAATATTTTTGCCTTTGGGTAGTGGGTCATTGGTATGTGTCAAACCATAACACATCATGCATCTATGTATGAATATGTATTATATCAATAAAAATAATGTATATTATCTTCCACATAAATTATATGTTATATGTATTAATTTATGTTTAAATTATATTTTTATTTCATGTTTTAATTTTTCTTTGTCAAAAATGTCAAAAATTGGGATTTGAGACCAAAGGATGGGGGTTGACAAAAATAGCAGGGCAAGGCACCTTTGACCCTTGGGACACATAGGTCTTAAAAGATTATCCCAATTCGACATAAAGATCACCCAACCGAATGCAAAGTTATGGCCTCTGGAAGTTTGTATATATATTTAGTGGGCTCGAGCCTAGTGAAGTTTGGCTTGTGAGACTTACGAATCTAGTATAATAAATAAATATTTTTTATTATATGCATACATACATACATACATACATATACATATACATATATATACATATAAATATATAAATATATATAATAAAAATAGTTTCATTATATATAATAATATTTTTATTTTTTATGTATAATAGTAAATAATTTTTATAATTCTTATTTTTTTTGTATATAAAATAAAAACATTTTTATATGTACATTTTTTATTTTTATGTGTACTAATAAATAATTTTTATAATTCTTATTTTTTGTATATAAAATAAAAAATATTTTTATTTTTTAGAAAAACTTGGCTTGTAGTCAAGCTCGAGCTAAGCCGAGCTCGAACTTGCAAGCTTTGAACTGAGCTGAGCTCGAATAGCCAAGTATTCGGCTTGGCTCAGCTTGAATCCACCCTTAGCAACCTGTAATCTAGTGACTGAGCTAAATGGGTCAATGGTTCAACTGCATGGGTCGAATAGTTTTTGACCAAACCCTAGGTTTTAGGAAGATTGAATCCAAAATGACCCAACTAAATGCAGAGTTATGGCCTCTAGAAATTTGCATATATATTTAGTGTGTTCGACCCTAGTGAAGCTTGGCTTGTGAGGTTCATGAGCCTAGTATAATAAATAAATATATTTTTTATTATATACATACATACATACATATACATATATATACATATAAATATATAAATATAGATAATAAATAATTTCATTATATATAATAATATTTTTATTTTTTATGTATAGTAGTAAATAATTTTTATAATTCTTATTTTTTGTATATAAAATTAAAAAAATTTTATATGTATATTTTTTATTTTTATGTGTACTAATAAATAATTTTTATAATTCTTATTTTTTGTATGTAAAATAAAAAATATTTTTATTTTTTAGAAAAACTTGGCTTGTAGTCAAGCTCAAGCTCAGTCGAGCTCAAACTTGCAAGCTTTAAACTGAGCTTGAATAGCCAAGTATCGGTTCAGCTTGGCTTGAATCCACCCTTAGCAACCTGTAATCTGGTGACTGAGCTAAATGGGTCAATGGTTCAATTACATGGGTCGAATAGTTTTTGACCAAACCCTAAGTTTTACGAAGACTGAATTCAAAATCATGGCCGGGTGATGGTTTCAACAATTTGACCATCTAACAGTAGCAGGTTCAAAACACTTAAAATCCATTTAAATTTCACTTTAAAAAGAGAAAATTCTAGATTAGTACTTTGAAGTTTTGGGGTAAGTTTCAAGCTAGTACCCGAACTTTAAAATTGTCACAGCAGTATCCAAACTTGCAAAGACTGTCAAGTTGATCCCTACGGGACTACTTAGTTATAGATATATCACGTGTTGACATGTGTGACTTGAAACTTTTAGAAAAGTCAAAACTATCCTTCAATAAAAGAAACTGTTTATTGTCTTTTACCTTAGGAATTAAAATAGACATTGTTCCATCCTCATACGGTCCCCTTGCAACATGGTTTTTAAAATCGACCTGGAGACTGAACTGTTCAGGGGTCCGATTGTTCGAACCGAACACTCGATCTGTTTTGACAAATAAATAAAAAAAAATTAGAAAAAAGGTTAAAACCGTTTGAACGATTAACCGCTCAATTCAGCGATTTGCTAACCAAAATCAACAGATCTAGGGGAAAATCTGGTTTTTGGAGAAAACGGAACCAATCAGCTGGTTGGTTACTGGGTTTTTTGGATCGACCGTCCGGTTTGGTCCGGTTTTGAAAACCATGCCCTGCAACCTCCACCGTAATAGATTTCGTAATAGATTTCAGAAAGTCGTAACCGGTGTGTACATCGACCACCAATTCCGTGTTCAAAACCAATATTTTCTCCAAGCTCGGGTTCCATTGAACCACCCCCAGCTTCTGACCGTTGAAATTGACCGAGCCCCTCTCCAAAGTTTTTACAACCTCCTCGTATCTTTGATTGTATCTATACATCTTATGAGACTTTCAACCTCACGCAGAGGTCGAAAAGTAAAATATGGAGACCCTATAAAGATTTTTGTCCTTTAGCAGCATTAAATCTACAGAGCCAACCATCTCAATTCCATTACTCGTTCGAAGAACATCTCCGTTTCATTGTGTTCATACCCTTTCAAGCAGAACTTGAATTTGAGCTTGAAAGCTTAGGTACTATGGTGATAAAACTACTCCCAAAATTCATGGTGTTAATTTAGAATTTTCCTTAAAAATAATTATAAATTTATGTTAATATTTTTCAATAATTTAAAATCCATTTAATTTTCTATTTGAAATTAATACTAATAAAAAATTATAAAATTAATAAAAAATAATAACAAACTTGACCACCGAGGGTGAAACTTGGGTTGTAACCATAACTTGAGTCGAACTTGAATTTGCTTGGCTTAATTGAAAGTGCCAGGGTTTATTTTGCAATAATTTGGCCTAAAAAGGCACGGGTCCCGATTAATATCTTCCGTTTCTCCTTTTTCTTCCTCCTCGCTTCTGCTCTCTTTTTCGATTGACGATTTCCTCAACCAAACGACCACCTTATCGGCACGCGATAAACCAAACAACGCACGTGCTCTCCCGCCAAACCAGAAGGATGGATTGGCCGTCGCTAAACTTCCCAGAAGGTCCCGCCACCTAATAACACAGTTACTGAAAAAGGCCTGCTTGTATTTTATATTGACAATAGTTTCCTGTTTGAGAAAAGTATTTATTGTCTTCTACGGCTAATAATTGAGTAATTTTGGGAAATGCTTATGTCCTTTAGAGAATTAAATAGAAGTCAAATAGTCAAACGACGGTTCACTTTAGTACAATTACATAAATACCCCTTTCTTATATACACTAATTTGGATGCTTCTACACTTCTCCACATCGTTCGAAAGGCAAAATGGTCGATTTCTCTATCTAAATTTCCCCTTTCCTTCCTGAAGTTCTCGTGTGTGGTTTTGGTTTCACGAAGAGAAAAAAGCCGAAATCGTCTCTTATTCATTTTGGTCTGTCGTCTCCACTTCCGCTTCGATTAATCTGAGTTCGTTTTTTTTTCGTAAAAATTTTTGAAACCCTAGTTTTTGGATGTTCAGACAAACTTGATCCATCGATTGGAAGATAGACTAAGTTATGGAGAGGATCGTTGGAGAGAAGTACAAGTTAGGCCGTAAGATCGGCAGTGGATCTTTTGGAGAAATCTATCTTGGTAAGTTTTGATGTTTCAATTTCTCTTCGTGTTCTTCAGTTGGAGTTCATGCTCCCTTGGTGATGATTTTATGAAATTCGATATGTTACAGCGACCCATGTTGACACGTATGAGATGGTTGCGGTGAAGATCGTAAGTCTCTATCCATTTCTTAGAACGGTTTCGATTTTTCTGTGGTATTGTTTCATTTCTCTCCTCTTGGACAATTTGTTGTTGGAAACTTGGAAACTAACTAGGTTGTAAACTTATTGAGAGTTTTTCTGTATTTAACTTGTCTTCTTGTTCAATGAATAGGGAAAGAAGAGGAAACATATGCCTTTTGGCCTGGTGTTACTGATTACTTAACAGGAAAATGAATCGGCCTATAGTCAATATTAAATTGTTTCTTACATTTGAAAAAAAAAAGATTTTTCTTGCTATTCTAATGATCTGTAGTGAAATTTGTTTTTAGTATGCATTTGCGTTTTACTGGTTTTTACTTTATTCCCCAATAGTTTTGAAGGATGAGTAGCTCGAATTTTATATACATCTTCAAGTGCTAAGTAGTTGCAGAGATCATCTTCCCTCTTTTTAACGGGACTTTTCCGTTGGTTTGTTTTTATGGTCTGTCCCATTTCAGTTGCTTGCATTTTTAAAGAATAGATTTTCATATTTAGGTCAGATTTTGAAGTGCTAATCACTATTTTAGCAATTCCTTAAATCATTTTGAATCACTTCGTTCTTTTTGTTAGATAACTCTTCCGGAATAGAGGCTGTTTTTGTCACATGTTAATCAGAATCGACATTTTGGTATAGAATTAGACTTTAGGGAAGCCATGTTTTGGCTGTGGCTGTTTTACTCAACTTGATGAATACAACTATTGGTTTTACTAACAGGAAAACAGCAAGACGAAACATCCTCAGCTGCTTTATGAAGCCAAGCTATACAATATTCTTCAGGGAGGAAGTATGTATCATGAATATCATCCTTCTCAATTAAAATTATATGCATTAATTTTTAACCTTTTAGTCATTATTGATAATTATTGAATATTGTTATTCACGCAGGTGGTATTCCTGGAATAAAATGGTGTGGAGTAGATGGGGATGACAATGTTCTTGTCCTTGATTTGTTGGGACCAAGCCTTGAAGACCTATTTGTCTACTGTGGAAGGAAGTTCTCACTGAAGACTGTCTTAATGTTGGCAGATCAGATGGTAAGTACAATTTCCTACCATGTTGATCTGTTTTGTTGTTAATGGAGATGCACACATTCACAATTTCACATGAGTTTTCCCCTCTTCTGAGTTGCTTTTTTTAATGATTTTTAAATTTTTATTAGATTTCTGCTTTGTTATGCATCATCCCCAATCACAAATTAATAGATTTGTGCTTTTTTAATGGTGGTTCATAGGTTACAACCTATATTTCTCTCTCTCTCTCTCCCTCTTTTTTTTTTTTTTTTTTGAAAAAGGCAAAGTAATTTTATTAGAAACAGAACCAGAGTACAAGAGGCCCTCAAAGAAGAAATCCGGAGGCCAAGTACCCAGAATTACATTACAAGTTTAATAAACTACCATCACTCAGCTGGGCTCCCAATACCCTTGATTGAACACCTTTTGCAACTGCAGTCCAAGAGACTACCTTTCCAAAAGAACAGGAGATTAAATGGTCTGCATCACTGGATTTGTTGTTCATGTATGGAACTTAGTTCTACTTAAAGAAGTTCCATGTAATGGCTATTCTTTTGTTGCTTCATTTTCCAGATTACAAGAATAGAGTATGTGCACTCTAAAGGATTTTTGCATAGGGATATCAAACCAGATAACTTCCTGATGGGTCTTAGTCGGAAAGCAAACCAGGTAAAGTCAATAATTTTTGGCATTTTACCTGTCTTTTTTGTATTTTTATTCTGATTCTTTCATATGGCATGCCTTCTTCCTTTACTACCCATCCTTTAATTGCACTTTATTCTTCAGGTTTACATTATTGATTTTGGTCTTGCAAAAAGATATCGGGATGCTACAACTAATCGACATATTCCTTACAGGTATTATTCTGATCTGATGCAGTAAATTAGGCGGTCTTTCTTACCTTGTGAGGCCTAAATTCTGGTGGGATTGATGCCTGTGCTGTTGGCTTTCTTTTTCTGATGAATTATGGGCCACGAGAAAATATGGATGTTTATTAAGTGCTCATTCGGGAGAGCTTTCATGCCGTGGCTTTTGGATTTGTGAGGTGGGCCCCACCCAGAAAGCCTATAATCAATGTTTGATGAAAAATCCAGAGCCAAATTTTGGTCATCACAGCCATTTGCATGGCTCCCCAGAAAATCCTCTTCCAGTTGGTTCTTCAAAGCAGCTGAACTAAAGTTAAGCCCTCCCAAATGGTCCCTGAATTGAAAACAAAAACCTAAGAGTTTACCCTGTGCTAAGGTTCTGGCAATTGAAGGTATAATAAGGGTTGGTGTTTTTGACCTTTTTGTTTCATACCTCTCTTATTGCCTTCATGGCTTTCAGTCATGAGTTGTACACTCATACCTGCAAATGATTCATATGTTTAAACTTTAAAACTATGAATGCTACAGAACCCTGCAGAAGCGAAAACATATATATATATATATATATATATATATGTTAGGAGGCTTATTTAGTTTTAATGAAACCACAATAAAGCTTTGGTGGTTAGCATGGTTTTTATTTGGGTTTCTGTAAAACTGTATAACTCTCCTGGAAGACCAAGTTCTAGATATGTTGAAATGAAGGTTCTATTAGTTGCTTGTACAAAGAAGTCATTAGATGTCAATACACCTATTCATGGGCAGGTCTTGGGTTTAGCTTTTGCCAAAATTTGAATGGGCCTGACCTGAAGCTCGAGCCCAAAGCAGTGTAAAATGTTCATGAGCTGAGCCCAAAGCCCAGCCTGTGAACAGGTCGAGATGTCAACATATGAGTGTGCATGAAACTGTGTATGCTATAATATTCATTGCCACTATTAAGGCTTATGGTGTTTGCATTAGCAAGTGCATGCTGTGGCTTATGGGTCTTTCTTACAATGTCTTTTGCTTGCTATTATGTTTTCAATGTGTTGTTACCAATTTATCAAAAGACATTGTAATAACCAAAAATTTCTTTGCCGTTTTTTGAGACATTTTCATTTATCTTGCTTGGAAATATCCTATACTGGTTAGGTGAAAGGTTACTGTTTCTCTTGACCTATGTAGGGAGAACAAAAACTTAACAGGGACAGCACGTTATGCAAGTTGCAATACTCATTTGGGTATTGGTAAGTAAAATTAGTTTCTTAGCTTGTTTCTGGTAATGTTTAATTGCTTCAATTTTACTGATTATGTTGTCTTGTCTTTAGAGCAAAGCCGACGGGATGATTTGGAGTCTCTTGGCTATGTTCTTTTGTATTTCTTGAGAGGAAGGTTTGCTCCATCTCTTTGTTGTTATGTTACAAATTCTTTTATGAAAAGATAAATGTATTTGTATTTATATATGCATATGAATGGAATACATCAGCACCCATGTACAACAAGGTACTGTACAATGTGCATGTACAAAGTCTACCACTGTAACTGTATATCAAGTCACAAAAAGATTATCATACTCAAAATAAGAGTTAAAAGGCACTCTCCTGAAGAGTTTGTTAACTGCTAGCCAAGAATACGGCATGTCATACACTTTTTTTAGCTACCATCTCTTCTGGGGACTTCTTATTTTCAAAAATGCGGGATGTTACGATTGAATTTGTAGTGTTTCAATCAAATTGTGTTATGGTTATTTTCTATACCTGACTGGTACATACATGTATGCAGCCTTCCGTGGCAGGGACTAAAAGCTGCCACAAAGAAGCAAAAATATGACAAGATATGTGAAAAGAAGTTATCAACTCCCATTGAAGTATGTGCTCCTAGCTGTTTAAGTATTTACTTCCATGTTGTGATTAACATTGAAATTTAACTCGTGAGGCCTTTATTTCCCTCTGTCCAAAGGTTCTTTGCAAGTCTCATCCAGTGGAGTTTGCCTCATATTTCCATTATTGCCACTCCTTGACGTTTGATCAACGGCCTGATTATGGTTTTCTGAAACGTCTATTTCGGGACTTGTTCACTCGTGAAGGTATGTGGTAGACAAAGTCACTTTACATGTTTCCCAGTCTCTGCTCATTTCGTTGTTTTAAAAAGTGAATATTGTCACTAGATATCATTAATTAAGAATACATAATCACTGGAACACATTTTTAGTTATATTTGTAGAGCCTCATCCCTTCATATCATATATTAGTATATCTGAACACCATGTAAGGAGAATTTTGAACTGAACTTTAGATGATATACACTAGTAACCACTTGCCAAAAAATGAATTAATGAAACAATGCAGTGTGTGCCTGTGCAGATGTGGCACTGAACAGAGTAGAGTGGTGTAACAGGGTTCATGTAGCCGCCCCATATTGTTGGGGCGAGGCCTAATTGAATTGAGTTTTGTGTATTTGTTGATCTTAATTCCACTCATCCTGCAGCGTTACCATTGTCATTTAACATCAGCAGTAGCATCACCGATTCCATGTTCATGTTTTTAACAGTGCTGTCTTATGTTTTTGCAGGATATGAGTTTGATTATATATTTGACTGGACCATCTTAAAGTACCAGCAAGCGCAAAAGACAAAACCTCAGCCCCAATTATCTGTTAGTATTACCACAACTTCACTCTTCTGGGTCTGGATTTGGCATTTTGGTTTTTTTTTTTCACCCTACGTTTCATGGTTTTGTTAAGAGGCTATTCAATCTGCTTGGTGTTGACTGCCTACCTACATTATTCTCTATTTACCCTTTAAATGGTATTATCTTATGCACACAATAATTGGAATAAGCATGTTTTTAATGAGAACTGATGTCTAATTTACAGCCAGTTTCGGGAGGGACTAGTAGTCGAGCAATGCCAATGGATGTTGATAAGCATCAAGGTATAATGTTCTTTGCATTTAGTCATTCCAAGGGGAATCTGGATTTTTTAATTTGAAATAAATGGATAGATGCTAATGGGTATAGCATCTACGCCGTGAAACCCTTAGCTTTGCATATATTTTAATTGTTTGGATTATTGTGGAAGTTCTATTTGTAGACTCAAGCCTGAGACTAAAACAAGCAAGCTTTTTTAGTTTCATTTATAAGCCTCTAAAAAGGGGATTGTTGATATGCTCATCAACCTGAATTCCTATTTGTGATTAGCTTTTTGACTCCTATTCATTGCTTTTAATATCAGGAGTGAAAAATGCTTCTTATTCAGCTGAGGCTACAGAACGAGTAATATCAAGTAATGCTCCACGTCATGGTGTTCGCATGCAATTTAAATCTTCAGCGGACAAGAATTTGACTGCTGAAAACGCTGTTGATAGGAATGTAAGCCATCTTGTCATGGATAGTTTGCAATGGTGTTTTTGCAAAATTCCTATTAGGAAGCTTCAAGTTCCATTTAAGGTTTATGTTGTGGGAAATCCTGGTGCCTGTAAGGGTATGGCTTTATGGGATTCTAGAAGACAAAACATTAAAATAGGGCACATCGGTTGAATGATTTTTATTACCAGAACACCTCTTTCTACACTGCTCAGTGTTTTGCAACTTGTCATTGTGTTATTTTTTTTTTATCAGCAACAAAAAGTAATATATTTTATTAAGTCGAGAAATATAAAGTATATAAAAATGAAAGGATAGTCAGCCTCAACTAATCATCCAATTCAGATACAGTATTGCAAACAATCCCCCTCATTCTGTCATTCCCCAAAACATAGAGCTTCTCGTCACCCCCTGTTTTACCAGCCCATCTATTAGGCTATTTGCAGTCCTAGGTGTCCATCATATGATTTCTCTCAATTTTCTTTTTAGTTCCTTGGCTTCCATGATTTCATTCCTATACCTCCAAGGTCTCTTCTCTGAGCTTTCCAACCATCCTATTGAAACTTTAGAATCTCCTTCAACTATCAAGTTGCTACACACACCATAATGTTGCAGCTCTAGGACATCTCCATATTACTCTTCCTCTTTCTTTCAGGGGTGAAGAATGGGGCATCAAACAGATGTTTCAGATCATTAGGAGGCACCTATCTTTTTTTTTTGTCAGTGTTATTCAGTTGTTTATTTCCATGGGACTGTGGTCCCAGTATCCCTTGTTTGGCTAGATGTTTTGTGTTAAGGATAATGCAATCATATATGCATGTTTATATATACATTTATATTTCCTATTTCACCGTTTCTCTTTTTTCTGGGATGATATTCTGTTAACCGGACATGGATGTGATTTTCTCTTTGTTCTGTTGGTATTTTTAACTTATTAGTTGCCAATATCTTGGGTTCCCATAAATCAGATTGTGTTGAAATTTGATTGTTGCAGAACGTGAGCAAGTTCTCTGAGAAAGTTCATGTGGGATCTAGTTCATTTCTTGCTGGTGCCTCCAAGAAAAATGTTGTGAAACCAATGGTGACAACTGAGGCTGTGCATGCTAGTCATGGGCTTGGCAGCAGAATTGGTTCTTCAAGTAGTTGGCTTCCTTCACTACAACGCAACTCTTCAGCTAAGTGACTTGTACGTACCTTATCTGATTCTCAAACTCATTTCATTTCTGAAATAAAAGGAAACAAGTTAATATTTCACCTTGATTATATATTTTCCTTAATTATATTCTAGAACTTCCCAAATAATCACTTATATAGATTTTTCTGAACAGTCAACATATCTGTAGGTTTGAACCCCATTACATTTAGGTGATACTTCTGTTCCTTGATATATCATTAGTAAACTTTACATCGGGTGCTAAATTATATGTGACCACATTGGAGCTTCTGCACCCATGGTTCAACATGTATTTATGGGGGATCAAATGGGATTGCAGTGGGTGAGATATAGGCTGGGGCTGACAGGGTGGAAATATACATTGGATCTTCATTTTCATAGAGCTTTTGTATATGCTGTAATTTTTGTACAACCAAGTTTAAAGTATCGGAAATGCAAGGTGTATCGGAAAGACAATTTTAAGAGACGTATTGGGATACGCTTTGGATACGGACAAAAAATCAAGATACACAAATATGGTAAAAAATTCAAATAAATCTTAAAAAATATATTACTAACCATATTTACAAATTTTATATGATTGTAAATAAGTCATTTAAATGTAAAAAACCATAATTTAATGGTTTATATGATGTGACATATTGGGACACAATTAGTAACTATTGAAAAATGATGGAATAACTAAAATGTAAAAAAACAAAAAAAACTAAAATGTGAATGCCAATTTTCAAAAATCAATATAATTAATCTTAATATTTATTAGTATATAAATTTTAATAATTAATTCTAGCATTTATTAATAAAAACTTGCCACTCATTAAGAAAAGTGAAAATTTACTTAAAATTAAAAATACATATAATCATTGCAAACAAATATGTATGGCTCATTGGCGAACTTGTGGTGGTTAAAACTTAAAATCAAGTGACCAAGGTTTGAATCTTGCTATAGCTCAAATTTGAAGTTTTTACACTAACAAAACAAAATTAATGATAGGGGATCATTAATTAAAGGAATTAATGAGAGAATTTGAATTAGGCGCTAAAATTCAAATTTAAATTTTCCTTGGAACAATTAATGAAAGAAAAATTAGACTTAAATAAACGGCATTAATGAGAGATTTGGTATTAAATATGGATTAACAATAAATATCTGAACCGTATTGGACTGTTTCGGGCCTGTACTGGCCGATACGGATCCAAAACAGCCCGATACGGGCTAGTATCGACCGATACGTACGAAAGGTAACAGAACAAATGATTTATGCATGTTCCGCATATTGGGTTCTTGTCAGAATGATATGTATCGGCCGATACGGATCGATACATTACGATATTTTGAACCTTGTGTACAACTGTGTGAAATTGCTTTTGTTTAGATGTCCATTCATATTGATTTCATCTGACACTCATGCTTTTGTCTGTGCAAGGCAGTTGGTTGTTCTATACTTCTATGGAGCTAAAATCTATGTATAGATATTCCATGATGGCTGACATCTGCATTTTTTTTCTTCAGCAATCAATCTAGATGAGAAGACTCATTTTGGACAAGATTCAAAGGACAAATGTAGAGATGCTGTCTGGTGCCACAAAAGCTGCTTTTGCTCAAGTTCTTTTCTGATTACCAGCTCTCATGCAGTGTTTTCTTACGGTGACCATAGACACATTGGATAATGCAAAATATTGGTCAGCTCAAAAGCTTGGTTGCTGTTTTGTATATAGTTGGCTCGAATTTCGCACACCAGTATTCCATTTTAAGGTTCCTTGTAACATGGATGGTACATGAATCTATTCATCTGTTATTAGATCATACAGTTTCCATTGGCTATATGGTTGTTGTTTTGACAGTGTATATTTCATTTGATTCAGGATAGTGAGTTACTTGTGTATACTGATTGCTTTATTATTTTGCATCAAAGCCTTGGATGTTCACCTGGTTCAATTTTAACCTTAGGTACTCAAGTCCTGGATCTGAATAAAGTTATCTAGTTTTCAGGTGCACATTTTTGATGATTATTATTGTGGACATTTTCACCAGGTACTCACATGTTCTTTTAGTACGGCTTTAATGGAAGCTTTATATCATCATGATACACTGCTGTAGATCTTATCTCGTAATTCTTTTGTCTTCAAAATTGATATTACAGTTGATTAATTATGAAGTAAACAATTGCATGTGAGGAGCTCTGTTGAATAAGAACTGTTCTATGAAAATATTTTGCTTCATATGGAGGAAAGCATTCTAAGAATGAATCTTGGGGTAAATGTGTGGGAGGCTGCAAAATATATTGAAGGTACTTTGTGGGCAATACTCTGATCTAGTATTAGAAAGCACAGCTGCACGATGCCAATTAAATTCTAAAGAATTAAGTCACTATTATAGGAGATATTTTATTTTTGATTGGAATATGGCTTTGGAGTATTGTTTAAAGTCTTATTTCCCCACTTTTCTCAACTTATATTCCTTTCTTTCTTGTCTTTACCTTGTCCTAATTCCTTCTTGAAATTGTAAAATTTTCTCAGGCATTTTTCATTATCTGTGCTGAATAGTAATACAATTCTGACCAGGTTTTGCCATTTCTTCCTATGTATGCCTTGTATTTTATTTATTAGTCAGGAGTTAATTAGCTGTCAAGTCTCTTTTACTGGGAAAGCCAAGTCATCCCTTCTGTAACTTGTCTGCCTCGGCTAACAATTGCTCTCTTTTTTTTGGCCCCTCCTGGCTTGTTACTGGACGTGGTAGTTCTCCACTAATTTGACTTCCATGTTTATGAATGATACTTCTGAAATCTGGAAACTGGTAATTTTGGTTGCCTCTCCAGAGCACCGACCGTTCTTTATTTTTTATCTGGAAGTATTCTTTTATCTTTCCTATCCAGGATCCTTGGAAATTTTATTTATTTTATTTTGCCTTGCATAGTTCTAAATGTGCATTTTAATGGAATGAAATATACAGCTTCGTTTAATTATTTGGTTTTCTTCTATCAGAACTTTCATGTTGTAATTGACCATGTTAGATTTATCTGCCTTAGTCCAGTTTGTTTTTATATTCATTGATTCTATAACAATGGTAAGCTCATGCTTGCACTGTATTATTGAATCCGTTGATTTTTATGTAAATTGTAGCCAGCAGTTTGAAATATCACAATAGCCTTTTTTCTATAGCCACTCATTTATGGGATCTTCAATTTACAGGGCTTCAGAGATATCAAGGTAGATGAGATTGTAAAGATCAAATTCAATGGATATGAATAATTGACCGTGGCTGTTACCATTTGCCAACACTTGCTGAGGACTTTAGCTTTTTTCTCGTAAGAATCAACACCAAGTTTGAAAGGTTTTTGGTATATCTACGTGGAATGATGTGACCAATTTGGTACCTCACAGCGGTTGTTGTATTGTGGAACTGGAAGGGGAGCATTTTCGAAGGATTGAGCTGCCTGCCTACGTAGGAAATCTTTGTCATCCCATGTGGTAAAGGCTTACGTATTGGGGTGTATATTTTCAGGCACTGAAGTGGGATTGGTAAGATTGGACCCCTAGTAGATGGAGCAATGTGCCAAACGACAAGACGCAATTGGTGATGGATTAATTTCTTTACCTACTGTAAAGAAAAATGGCGCTAGGAAGGTATTCTGGTTGCAGAAGAGAGGTTAGTCCTTTATGTTGCACTTTGGTTTCGTTAGTTTGGGGTAAAGTAGCACCGTAAAGTTGCCAATTTTCCATGTATATACCCAGTTGGATTGCAGTCAAAAGGCAGCAGAGGGTGATCTTTAGATTTTAGTGAATTAGAGATGGCAACGGGGTACTCGAGCGCGAGTTGATTGTAGGTTATCGCAAACGGTGATCCATTCCATTTCTAAATTTCCTCTGGAGGGTAGACAATTGTGAACATTGCCATCGGTAGGTCCTTTTTATGCGAAGCTGGGTAGTTTTTATCTGATTCAGATGTTTAATTGTTAAACAAGTGGCCACGCGTTAACATTTTTAAATCCTTTGGTTGTTGCTGTGAGGATCTGGAGTTCGGATCTGCTCACACAGCGCACCTCACATGCACATCCCACCATGTATCGGGAACATCTTCCATATTTTTGTGTTCATGGGAGATGTTCCCAATGCACGGTAGGATGTGCTTGTGAGGTGCGCTGTGAGGAGCGGATCCCAATTCTGCTGTGAGGTGGATATGACTTCCGAGATCCTGTAGATGAGCTGACTGTTTAAGAGTCACAGTGCTTTGGTTTGGATCGTATCTTCTGGTTTGCTGAGGTTTTCTATTAGATTTCAGGTTGGCAATCCATTCAACCTTTCTAGTAGTTTCACCTGGGTATGCGCACCACTGCGGCTATGTGGTCGGGGGTTGCGAAGTAATCAATTAAAGCTATGGCAAACCTTTTTAGTAGTTGGTAAAATGCAAGAGTCCTCCCCCCGGAAGTCTAATGAGATTGCAATGGCTCAAAATGAGATCCTTGAGAATAGAATCAAATTAATTTATCTGGCGTAGTCTTCAACCTCGGAGGGAAATTAATTCACTGAGTGGTGGAGCAAACGGCGCATGCAAGCTCTGCATATGGCAACAATGTTCAAGTCTGTAAGGTGCTCTAGGGTGGATCACAATTTAAAAATATTAAGCTTTTCACACTTGGGTTCATCATCTTCCTAGAAAAGATTTTCTTCAGAAAGTCGATCCTAAAAGTTGAAAATGGTTTTCAATTTTTACTTGTCGTATTATTTAGCTTGCAGCTTTTGTTCTGATTACGTTTCCTTTTATTTCTCTTGTATTCTGGTCTACAAACTTACGGAGAAACAGTGATGCAAGTTTCACTCGCTATCACAAGAGGCCTTTTGCCTTCTTGAAACAGTGATGCAAGTTTCACTCGCTATCACAAGAGGCCTTTTGCCTTCTTGATCATCAGTTTTTATGATTTTACTCCTGTAAAGGTTCAAACTTGAAAGTTGGCTTAAAAACCAAAGAGACGTTTTGGCTGTTTATCTCTCACATTCGTGAAAACACATTCGTCCATGGCATAACCATCAACATAAAGATGGTCATGTAAGATAACGTGTAGCCCTTCTTTTATAACCGTGGTTTTTACATCTCTTCCATCTTGGTTTGCAGAAGAATTATAGTTCCTGCTATGCCAACTATTTTATTGAAAAAACCAATTACAATTCAAGGTTGGTTAAGATTACGAGTTATTTGAGTATACGATAGAACAAAAAATCTAATCACGGATTGTTTAAACTTTTTTAAAGTGATTGTTCAGAAAAAAAACCCTTTTGGAGGAGGATTTTGCTTGCATCCAGTAAGATCAGGAGCCTCATCTTGTTAATATTTATGGTTACCATAAGCCACAGAAAGAAAAGTGATTTGATCAATGAACTATTTATAAGATTAAATGAGTTAGTTCGGATGTTGGGAGCATTTCCAAAAGCTTTTTGGGTTGTAGAAGGTGATGGAAATGCCAAAAATGATAAAAGATCGAAGTCATGGACAGATTGTTGGATCACAACCAAAATGGGCTTTGTTACAAGTTCTGTACGGCCACAGTTACCTCAGAATTGAAGCCCATTACATTGCATTCTAAGGTGCTGGGGAATGCTAGCAGCAGTACAAAAGAAGCAATCTTTAGATAGCAACTCCAAGAGCAACATTTTAAAAAATGACCCGGAAACTGTACCATTCTAGCCATCGATTTTTGGGTCAATAGTCTGATTGTCTGGTTTGAATGGACGACCTGTTCTAACAGCAAAATTAAAAAAATTATAAATTGATCAAAAACAGTTGAACGGGTTGATGGTTTGATTGCCCAGGTCAACGGTTTATTCACTTTTTCAATGGTTTTGACCAGATTTTGGGTTTGGGGTAAAATGGAACTGGTTGCCTGGATGGTTTTCGGGCCGAATAGTTCAATCGTTCGGGTTAATGGCAATTCGAAAATGTTGCTCAAGAATTCACATATGCGCCCCTGGAGTGCTTCACAATGCCCCACAACACATCTCCACCTTGTATTCCGAATATCTACTTATAACAAGTACTAGAGATGATGAGACATCATTGGAAGATGTTCCCAATACAAAGTGGGGATTTGATGTGGGGCATTGTGGGGTGCAAGGTTCAAAATATCAATACGCCCAATACACGGGTAGGGGAGTATTAGGCGAATCGATACACATTTTTATTGCTTTTCTTTTATTTATTTTTGCAACCGGTTCAGGGGGCATTTTAGGTCTCCTCTACCCCCTAAACTGGTCAAACCTCCAATACACCCACTGTAGGGGTGTATCATAGGGATCACAGAATAATACGTATCGGCCGATATGCGTCGATACTTTGAACCTTGGTGGGGTACCCTCTTGTGGGGCATAGATGTAAACTCCAACCCCAAAACAACATTTTGTACAACTCGTGTTTGATTGGGATTTTGTGGTCAAACAGAGGTTGGTAAAGAGAGAGGTCATTTCTTTTTTTTTTTTTCTAGCTAAAATATATCTATTCATCACCAAAATATTTTACATCGGGTGTCCCAAAAGAGTAAGTGTGCCAAAATGAGAAGTCCATGCTTAAAGTTTTAGTGTTTTGGGCTATATATAGAGTGAGTCGGGGTATTAAAACATCTATTTATATGGAGAAAGGAGATCACTTTAGAGTTTCTTGGTCTTTAGCAAAAGCTGAAGGCAAGACCAAGGAAGATTTGCATGCTCCTGAAGTGCTTGAATTACTTGTAGGGAATTCAAGCATATTAAATTGTGATCAATTGCCTTTTGTTTCACTAGATGGATTCCTTGAAAGATAGCTTGGAGTTTTGCTTCCTCAACGGTACCCCAACTTTGAGATTTTGCTCCTACAATATCTGAACAAGATAACAAGATAGATCAGTATTTGCACAAATAGCTCCAAGGCACATGAAGTATTTGAAATATAACCACCATGTGAAAAGAATGGCCTGGGTTTGCCAATTTATTCTCAATGCTACCTTGGGAGAGGGACCCTGCCCCTACCTAAGGTTAATGTCCAAGTTTTGAATGGAGAAAAATATTATTGACCCTCATAGGAATCTAGTGGGGTGAGATTTGTTTGTCTTTGAAGTACTTCTTATTCCTGGCTATCTATATGTAATACAAGACTAAAGCTATCCAACTCATAATCCATCTCATAACATTTTTGTGATGAGTTGTCTGCTGAATTGTCTTAAGGCATTGAAGCCAGGAATATTGAAATAAAGTCAGATGAGAGGTTCCAAGGATTGGCAAATAGAATTGCTTTGGAAAAGTCACAATGACCGAGAAGAAGGGATATTGATTCAGATTCTGGATTACAAAAGAGTACATAGTCTGTCCTGCACTGGGTTGAACATAGTCTCTTTAACTGGGAAATAATTGTTCACAATTCTTTGAGCCATTTTCTTTTCACTTTCGAGATAGGGGGTCAACAAAGGATGAGTTGCCCAGATATAAGCATTTTCAGAAGAGAATTTCCCTATAGGGTGCCCAACCACAACCAAGATATATTGCACTCAAGGTAAACTAGAGTGTTAATGATTTTTTTGCAATCCCCCCTCCCCCCCAACCACCACCACCACTGAAGAAACTTTCTAGGAGGGGGACATTCCAGTCCCCATTCGAGATAAACTCCGCTATTGGCTTAGATTTAGGGCTCCACTAATCGGTCTGGTAATTAGAGAAAAGCCATTATTTTAGGGTTCCATTGATCGACCTAGTATTTAGAGAAAAACCATTATTTTCTTGGATATAGGCTACTTGGTCAACTTTAGTTTAAGAATCCAGGTTGACTAGAAAACCCACTTATTGCAGAAGTTCCTGAAGGATGGGAACCATGGCTCTCCAGATTGGGGAGTTGGATTTCTTTGCTGCATAGGGGAAGAAGTCCTCATTCCTCAAATATTTAGACTTTCAAATTTGGGTCCAGAGCTTATGTTGCTCATTTAAGAATGTCCAACGTAATTTTTTGAGAAGGACCCAGTTGACCCTCTTTAGTCTCTTGAAGTTGAGACCTCCACTACTCTTGGGTTGGGCTAGCTTGTTATAGGCACACCATCCGTCTGGGTTGGGTTTCACTTCAGTTTTAGCTCACTAGAAGTTCCTTATTTTCTTATCCATTTATTTAGCATGTTTTGAGGAAGCTTGATGACATTCATTACATGAATGGGAAGGGACTGTAGGATAGCATTGATAAGAGTTTGTTTGCTTGCTTGGCTTAGAGCTGTAGCCTTCCAGCTATTCAACTTGGCATTTATGTTTTCTAAGAGAAATCCTAGATCTTGTTGTTTCTTTCTGGAATAGAATAAAGGAACTCCAAAGTATTACATTCGAGTGTCTAAGGTTTTCATGTGGTGTTGTCTTTTTATCATTCTTCGGTGCCTATGGTTTATATTCCTACTGAAGATTACTCTCGATTTCTCAAAATTGATGCATTAACCCGATAGAGACTGAAATTGGTCTAGAATTTCTTTTAGGTTCTTAATTTAATCCCTATGGGCTCTTAGAAAAAGCATTATGTCATTAGCAAAAAACAAGTGGGAGATACTCAAGGATCTCTTTGACATTTGGATCCCCTGAAATTTGTTTTTAGTCCCTGCTTTTAACAAAATTCTAGACAAGCCCTCCATGGCTATTATGAACAAATAAGAGGAAAGGGGTCCCCTTGTCTTAGACCTCTTGAGGGACTAAAATGACCTTCAGCTGACCTATTTATGAGGACTGAGAAAGACAATAGAAAAACATTCTTTAATAATTTGACAAAACTCCGGAGAAAATCCTAAACCCTGTATGACTTTGATGAGGTGATCTCTTTCCAATCTGTTATAAGCTTTTGACATGTTAAACTTTAGGGCTAGAAAGCCATGCCCCCTTCTGTGAGATTTGAGAAAATGGAAAGTTCCTTAGTTATGACTAGATTGTATACCATTTGACGATTAGGTATAAAGGCAGCCTAAGTTGGAGCTATACATTTTCCCAACAAGGTATGCAGGCAGCTGGCTATGACCTTAGCCAAAATTTTGTACAAGATGTTGCATAGGCTAAAAGGACGGTAGCCATGGACCTTAAAGCAGTTTACCTTTTTGGGGATTAAGCAGATGAAAGTGTGATTTATCCTTCTGAGAAGTTTTATTTATTTATTTATATTCTGGAAGAATTCTTGGACAAATAAGACTATCTTAGATCCCATTAGTTCCCAAAATTCTTTAAAGACTAGAGCTGGCATGCCATCAGGGCCTGGGGACTTGAGGCTACTAATGCTGAATAGGGCTCTTTTAACTTCCTCTTCTATAGGAAGAGCCAACAGATTATGGTTGTCTTTCTCAGATATGATTGGGTTCAAAAAGGTGGACATATTTCTATCTGTTTGGGATGAAAAATGTCAGAAAAGTAGGAAATAAATTCTTGAGCTATTTCTTTGTGCTCAGTACATCAGTCCCCTTAAATATTTTTTATACCATCAATGGTATTACTTTTTTGCTTGAACATTGTGCTTGTGTGAAATAAGTTGGTGTTTTTATCCCCTAACTACAACCAAAGGCAAACCTGCTTTGAATTCTGTCACAAAAAACTATTTATTTGAGTGGTTAGTGTTTCCCACGGGCTATATAGCCATCTAGTTTTCTCGTGTCCCAGGGAGTCATTTGTTCCACTTGGAGGATTTAATTCTCTATGTTAACCAGCTGCTTTTGAGAGTCCTTGGATGTTGTTTTATTCCATCGAATCGGGTAATTTTTTATTCGGTCCATTCTAACCGCTGGTTTATAGGCTGCATGCCCATTTATCTTCAAGTTCTACCCATGCATCCTCAATGATTTGCTTACAGGAATTAATGGTGATGTAGCCACATTTCAAAAAATTTGAAAGGTTTAGGGTGGTGAATATTCTTGGGATCTGTATTTAGGATTAAGGGGCGGTGATCCAAGCCCCAACGTACGTGCATATACCAAGGGGGTAGAGGCATGTTGGGGTGTTGGCCTAACCAACAAGTTGGGAAGACAAGCACTCTACCAATACCCAGAGTGCGATTGACCACATATACCTCTCTCTTTTCCTCTTGTTCGACCATGAGATTCCACCTCCTTTTGACACTGATTTCAAAAAGGTTTAGATCCACAATCATGTTTCTATATTGTACTCTTGAAGTCAACCTATGGTTATGCTTCGAGGAGCTTAGGTCCTAAATCTCCACACAGAGGCTGCTTCATTAAGTCGTTCCAAAGTTCTTGATTGCAGTCATTGCTCTTGGATAATTGTATCGAGGGAGATTCTCTAGATGTTGTTAAATCCCATAATAAACCTATTCTCCATGGCAAATTAGTTCAATCCTGACCAATTGCATGGTGCTGGTTGGCTCTTTTCCTCAATGTTCAATGGCTTATGTTCAGTGTGTTTCTAGTAATAATGCAGGACATTATATAAGATATCATAGTATTAGTAGTACCTCAAGTTGTTATACTTCGTATTTATTCCAAGATTTTTTTTTTAAATCTGTTTTTTAAGATGATTGCCACTGAATATTTAATGAAATGAAGTTTTCTTCTAACAAAAATTGTTGCAAATTAATATGCATAATGCCTTAAGAATCTAAAACAAAAGAACGTTTGAATCGTAAACATTTTGCAAATTAATATTATAATATGTATATTTTAATTAAATTTAAGGAAAAATTCCACTTTAATACCTTAAACTTTGGAGGTAGTGTCAAGTTAGTACCCAAACTTTCAAACGTATCACTGTAGTACTTAAACTTAAGCTGCCCTTCAAAAGAAGATACTGATCATTTCTTCTACCTTGAGACTGAAACCCATTGAGGTGTTTGAGATTCTAGACTAATGAAGTCATTGTTTTCTACCTTTAGATTTGAAACACATTCTTGTCTAGTAGTTATTTCTTTGCTTTCAGTTATTATTTCTCTTTATCATATTTCATGTTTTTTCTCTCTTTTTCTTTGAAGATAATTGATTCAGTCTCAAGGTAGAAAACAATGAACAGTGTCTTCTTTTGAAGGGTGGTTTTGACATTTTTCAAAAGATAACTGACGGTAAGTTAACGACAGGGACCAGCTTGACACTTTTTGAAGGTTTAAGTACTGCAGTGGCACATTTGGAAGTTCAGATACTAACTTGGCACTACCCCCAAAGTTCAGGGTACTAAAGTAGAATTTTCCCTAAATTTTTATCATGTTGAAAATAACAGGAAAAAAATCAATTGATTAATTACCACTTTTATGATGTAGATTAGTTGGTTGTAATTTTTTTATCCTATCATGCATTTCCATTATCATAGTCAAACCATTTTAAAAATGGATTTTTCCTTAAATTTTGTGAAAAGGCCAATTTTGATCTTAAAGAATAAAATAATGATCATTTTCGACCCTAGACTTCGATAAAAAAACCATTTGTAAGCAAAAAAAAAAAAAAAAACACAGACTGCATACGAAACAACATTGATATATCCGTTAAACAACGTATGTGGCTGCTAAAGTTTGAAAAAGGCCACTTTTAAGTATTCATACAGAATTGTGTGAAGGCTCAAACCTCAAAGTATTCATACAGAATTGTGTATCAAGAGTTTCCGTTGAAGGAAACGGTTACTTTTTTATTTTTCTAATGAAGCGAGAGTTACTTGTAAAGGATTGATTGGAATCTTCTTCAATGGAGAAGACTGACTTTGGAGTTTGGACTAGAGCGAGGAAGGGTACCTCATGGTCTCATTCCTCATTTTGGGGTCATCACTTGTCATGAGTCTTGCATCTTTCAAGCATTATGATGGAAAGAAATCTTCTTGATTCTTGAGGATGTAGGAGGATGTAGTATCAAGTACAAGTAGGTGGAATGCAGAGGTAATGAATCACTCATCACTGGTTTAACAGAGAAGACAGACAACCGGACAACCCGCAGTTTGCAGATCCCGCTAGGATGGGCCGATGATCCTCTAATTTGGAAACATGGAAACTCGCCATCCCACCAAAAGTTACTCAGTTATTGAAGCCACTGTAGTCCTAAGCGAATGTTAACTTCCGACTGTCCTTCATGGCTATCAGAACCGAGACCCTTGCATAATTCCATGAACGGTATGAGCATTCCTCACCTCTTCTGCTCTGCTGAAGATGAACAAGAGGAGAGTGCTTATTGGCTACCATCAGCCACCATTGGTTTATGGTTTAAAGTAAATTTCGACGCTTTGTTTAGAGAGAACAGCGGCAAGGCAAGATTAGACTGGAATTGGATCATGTTATAAGAACCCAGCCGGGAATTTTGTTACTCAGAGGGGCCAACGCTCGCTCTGTTTCTTCAGAGAAATTGGGTCGGGCGTTGGCTATCAGGATTACGGAAGCTTATTAATGGAATCCAACTGCCAGGACCAGGAACTGATCTTCATATTCAATATTCAGAATGTTTGAACTACTCAATCCGCTTCCCATCTTTCCCCTTCCCGTAGAATATTACCCAGTTGTCGAATACAATTATTATTATTATTATTATTATTATTTTTTTTTTTTGCTTTTTAATGGGTGTGCGTCGGGGTAGACCCAGTGCTCAGCTGATAAGTTAATAAGAACGAGTCCCAAACCAGACCAGACCGTATATGCTCCCCAAAAATGTTTTCAACCTATTGTTGAACTGTCTACTATTTTCTATATTTAGGGGGCGTTCTTTTTTCATTTTGAGAGAAAAATTGGTCAATGGGATTTTGATTTCTATTGACCAAGAATCTCATATTCATTTTTCAGGTTTACCTAAAGATCAGGGAAAATTTATTTTTCTGAGTATCACTTACTCAGGTAAGTGCTTAGGTGGGGAAAGTTATCAACATTTGAATGAGACAAAAATACTCATTTTAATAATGATTTTTTATGATTAAAATGGTCATTACTTTATTTACACGAAAAATAAAAAAAAGTATGAATAAATACATTTACCTGGATAAATGCTTCCCAAAAAAAAACTTACCCAGAAAATAACTTACTAAAAAACTAATAAGGCCTTAATAGCATCCATCATCAAAAACAATAATTCTCCTTTAATGTACTTGTTTTTATTTGATAAAATGGATATGATAGAGACATGCCCAGGTTTTTTTTTCTTTAAATTCTTTGTATTTTTTTTTGTATTTTCTACTTCTTATTATACCATTAGAATATTGATTTATGATGGCATATGAAGTCATTCCAATTATTGATTGGGACTATTGGGTATTGTCTAATTTTTGTTGACAACTATAGTTTTAACCTGTTATTTAACAATAAGCCATTCACTTGTTAAGTTGACACATTTGGACATTGATAACATGTAATAGTAAAGTATAGGGATTAGACTGAGGATATTTTGTAATATGTTAATATTTATGCCTTTACTATAATACCGATACTTGTCTTGGCATCACGTCCAGAGCAACATGTAAAAATTTGCATTGTTTATTTCTCTTTTCCTACACTATTCATCTTTCTATATCTCTATTCCTCTTCCCTCTCTGTGGGCTGGCCTGGGCATAGTCTGAGGTTTGATTCAATTTGTTCAATCCAGGCCCAGCCTGTATATGTATATATCTATATCTATATGTGTTTCTATGGCTTGGACAGGCTTAGGTTGGGCCATGATTTGGCTGGGGTCAGGTCAGCTTCGGGTTTCCTTAGGGCCAGACCGGACTCAGCCCAAAAATAAGCAAACCGAATGTTTTGAACCTAGACCCAGTTTAATACTTAGTTTGGAAGGAATACAAATACAAATATGTACAGTGCAAATACATACAAAATAATACAAAAGATTTTACATTCTAGATATTTGTATTTATATTCCTTCAAAACTGAGCCTAAGGATCAAAATCCAAGCCTAATTCGTCCAAATTGCAGCCGTAGATGTACTGATGTATTGACAGCGCTTAAAATTATTGATCACTTTCAACACACAAGGTATAACAGTTGTGCATATGTAGGGGTGGCAATTTTTCACCCAACCCACTGAACCAGCTCAACCCACCCAGAATCTAACCCGCCCATTTACTTGGTGGGTTGTGTGATCAACCCATCACCCAATCCACTCATTTAAATGGGTTGGGTTGGGTTGTGGATAACCATTAGGTTAACCATTACAACATAAGTAATAATTCCTAAACCTTCTTTTTTTTTTATTTTCTTCATTTGAAATAAATAATTTATATCAAGACATTAATTTTCTATTAATTGTTGACTAAATTTAGGTTTGTCTTGAATCAATACACTTCACACAACATAAATCCAAATCAATTTCACCCAAGCCCGGAACAATTCAACGTAGTCTAACCCCGTCCAACAAATACCGATCCGAGTCAAGTCGAATTTGAAATAGACCTCAAATGGGACGGCTTAGTATTGCTTGCTTTGCGGGGTTTGGGTCGTCTGGTCCAACCATTATTCACACAGCTCGGCCCAACCCAACACAAGCTGATCCGGGTCAACCCAAATCCGAAGCGATCGAATTGGGTGAAGTCTAGACCCTACACCACCCCACTTGCTTTGCCCGGTTCGGATCATCGGTTTGGCTCGTATCCATACAACCCGACCCAAATCTGGCCCGGGTCAACAATGCTAACTAACCTAAATCCTTTGGAGCCTCTGACTTGGGACCGGTCTGATCGAAGTGAACCGTTCCAACCGAGGTCTGGCCCGATCGTGTTGAACCGGACCGGTCGGGTGTGGTCCTGATCGGACTGACTCTGGTCTATTTGGGTCTGGTCCGAACTGGTTCAATCAAGACATGGTTCGACCGGACTGGTCCATATCTAAACGGTTCAACCACTCTTGATGTGATTAGCTCAAAGACAATCCAATTAGATAGTTCAAGTTGGTCTGACCGGTTTGAGCCTAAGTGGTTCGTCAAATCCGAAGCCTGGACATAGTTAAATGACTTTGCTATTGGTGTAAAAAAATTAATGTAATATGATTTGAACATTCACCACTTATATAAATAACAACTACTAATACCACTAAGTTATGACCAACTTATATATTAAGATGGAGTTAATTTTTTGGATTTAAGTACATAAATATAAGATTAATGGGTTTGGGCGGATTAGATTGGGTTAAAGTGGGTTTGGGTAAAACCCAACCCATTTAATTTTATATAATTGGGTCATTAACGGATTGGCGGGTTAAATGGATTGGATTGAAACCCAATCCAACCCGCCCAATTGCCGAGGCAACAACAGTTTTGGTATGTAGCGACGTAGCAATAGGGGTGGTCCAAATAAGTAAGTAGCGAAGGAAGGCATTAGAGAGAGGTCTATGTCTACGGTCTACAGCATGTCCATCCAACCAAATCTTTCCAAGTCCCATCATGTCCATCCAACCAAATCCATCTTCCAGCATTAATAGCCCCCTGGAGTTCATGTACGTGTAGTCTATCTATTCAGCCCTATTGGCCATTCCTCCAACTCAACCCCATTTAATTACACCCACTGAAACGTTCACCCCCACTGGGTCCCATTATGAGGGCATGGGGTGGCAACATGTCTAGGGATTTTGCATTTTGGTAATAAATTAAATAATTAAATGATAAAATCACGGATGTTGGTATTCAGACCAGTTTATGACATATAATGGTTTCAAAATATAGTCCAATGTCCAAATAATAAATTAATAATGAATAAGGATTTACATGCATGCTAGTTAGTCAGTCACTCAGTCTCCTAATTAATTCAAGTACTGAAAGAAGAATTGTTAAATCAAAATGTGATGTTTTGAATAGGAACACTGGTTAAATTCCCCTGTTTTTCAGACAAATAGACCCTTCGTAGGGCAGTGGATACGTTGGTTAAATGTGATCAACAATCAAAGCTGTTGGATGGGAAGATTACAAATATAAATAAAATATATACAGTACAATTATAAGGTTTGGAAATACAACATACCGTACAAAAGTAAGGTTTTATACTATACTTTTGGACTCTGAGCATGCATGGCAATCAATTGAGACAATTCACAGTAGAAAGTAGGTGAAGGACCAAACTAATCCTATTAATTAACCACGTGCTCATTAGGTACTAGTTAGGTGACAATCTATCAATCAATCCCTGCATGTACCAGTAGTAATAGTAGTACAATACATAATTATAAAAGGATAAATAGCTGTGGGGCATACTCTGCTCTGCTCTACTCGACTCAAGTCAGGCACAAAAAATGAAATAGTGGGTTTTAAGTTTTTAAAGCACACCATACTATTTAATGCATTTGTTTATGGTGTGGTGTGGTTTAAAATTCATTATCTCGTCGAGTGGAATACATTATACTCAAAATATCGGCCATACCATTATCTCGGGTTCCCCTCTCCCTATTCAATATTTTTCATGTATCTCTCTATTCATACAATATTTTTTTTTAATTATTTTTCTTGTATCTAATTGATTATATTTATCTTATCATTACAACTGTTATAAAGTAGGAATTTTTACTTTTTATGATTTTACTAATTTTAATAATTCTAGATCATCTTTTTATTAATTATTTATTGTGAATATTAGTTTTCTTATTTGTGTGCTCTATATTTTTATATTACTTTTAATTTTAGTCATTATTAATTTTTGAATTCATCCGATAACTTTTTATTAATTCGTATTAGCTATGGTTAAATTGATTATATTTTAAATTAATTTATATTTTTCTTAAGGAACAAAAAAATATTACTCTTGATTCATGTCATAGATTATCTCACATTATCTAGGATACAAAGAATCAAAACATGGGACTGGATCTAGTAAGCATAACTATGTAAGCATGTTAAATGGTTACTTGATAAATATTTTGACAATTGTCAAAAGTGGGTATTAAACTTTTTCAAGGGTAGGCTGGGGGTATTTTAAAGGACAATTGTCAAAAAAACTTCTAAGTGCTCATTTAACATGCTTATAAGACAATGTCGTGCCTGCCTAATCCGAACTGTCAAAACACATGGTGTGTCATGAGCCACACCACACCCATATAGGTGTAGTGTGGTTCAAGCTACCTATTTTTGTCTACAGTACAAAACATTTACTCTGTTGTGGTGTGGTGTGTATACCATCCAATTTCTTTCTCTTTTTTTTTTTTTTTCTTTTTTCTTTTTTATGGCATACTCCACCCAATTTCACATCCACACTAGAGAACACCCTCTAAATAGCTGATTTGGGTCCATATTTTTCATTGAACATAGCTTAATGATTATACATGTATGACCCATTGTGCTTCACCCTTCCCAAAATGAGAACTTAGTCACTCGAATTTTGTTTTGTGATAAAGACCCCCTAAAGTTCTGGATTCCATCACTTTTCCCCAGCCATTAGAATCTGTCAGTTAGCTTCATAGAGTATTTACTTTCAACATTTCTAAAACCTCAATGAATTGATTAGAAATAGAATTATGGGAACTTTGACCGGTGTTGGGAGTCCTTGTTTAATTAGCTGGAAAAACTGCCATCCAGAGGTTTCGTGGAGGGGTAAGTGTTATTACTCCATCTGAATTGGAATAGTTTATTCTCATAGTCTGTTTAATTAAGATAGGAATGAGAATGAAAATTGAAATCAGCATGAATAGTTTATTCCCATAGTCTGTTTAATTCAAATAGGAATGAGAATAGAAATTAAAATCAGCATAAATGAGATTTCATTCTAAAGGGAGAGGCAGGGAATGGCCATTCCCTCAAATGGGGGAATACCATTCCAGCACGAATGAGAATGGGATTCCGATTTTGCCCAACCAAACATTTGGAATCCGAATAACCCATTCCGATTCTGATTTCAGACCCCTATTCCTGCGAAACCAAACGGGGTCTAAGTACAAGGTATCTATCTGTATTTTACCCGGAGAAAATTATAAATTTGGCCCGACCTGGATCCGGCTTTCAAAGTCAAAAAAAGTCCGGACCTCCCAATCTTTTTATTCCCTTGACTTCTATACCTGCAGGCAATCCCCCTTCTCCTTCTCCTTCTCCAGAGAGAGAGATGGCAACGTTAGAATCTACTCCTTCACTCCCACAAGAATCTAGTAAGATGGGTGGTGGTGGTGGATTGAGAAAAACATTGTTTAGAAGCATTTCTAGTAAGGAGCCTTCCTTCTCGGAGCTAGTCTTCTCTCCTGCTCGCTTAAGCACCAGCGACGTGGATCCACCTATTCCTTCAATATCCCCACCTTCTCCTTTACCTCCTTCCATTGCTACCAAGCATGAAAAGTTCCGATCTACCCACCAGTGCATCTCTTCCATGCTGAAGAAGGACGGCCGGATCCTGTCTATAGCCATCATCAATGGTCTTATCTACACCGGCTCCGAGAGCAACTGCATTCGCATCTGGAAGCTACCTGAATTCACAGAATGCGGTCGACTGCAGACCAAATCTGGCATGGTGTGTGCACTTGCGGTGTCAAGCGATCGGATTTTCGCCGCCTATGCCGACTGCAAGATTCGAGTGTGGCGCCGAATCTGGCATGACAAGCCCTCCCATGTTCGTATTGCAACCATCCCCAAGATCGGAAGCTACGTTCGAAATTACATCACCGGCGGCAAAGACAAGAAAATGGTAATTAAGCTCTCTCTTCCTCTCTCTTTCTCTCACACACACATACACACAACTTTAATTCATGGAAATTATGGGTTTTCGTTCTTTTGATATTTGACTAGCTTCACCACGACACCACATGCTCATAACTTAATTTGATATTTGATAGAACACCCATAGAGGAGAGAATAATCCAAAGCAATTAAGCTAGTTATAGTTTCATTCTTCTTTTCTTATATATATAAAGAATAATAATTGGAGAAAGCCATGGAAAAGGTTCTGATACAACATTCCTCTAGCTAGGTCTTGTAAGTTGTGACGCCTCCATTATTCATTATTCATTGAAGATTAGAATGCTCCGTCCTCTCATCTCTCTCTCTCTGTCAAAGCAGAGAAAAGAGAGGCCGGGTTAGTTGCTTTTTATCGCAAATGTCTTAAGTTAATCTCAGAGACAGGGAGGCTGAACGTGAACGTACGTGTTTTCTGTTGCATTAACTGCAAAGGAAATGAGAGGTATAAATACATTTGGGTGGGTGGGTAACCGACTTACAAGTTGCAACTAATTGGTTGCTACAAGTGCTTTGTAACTAACTGCCACGTGGGTGTAAGCCAAGCCAGCTTTTCTTGTTCTAATTCTATCACCCTCCCCTCAAGTTCGAGCGTGAGAAGACGTAACGCCCAACTTGAGAATAAGGTTTTGAAATGTTGACACCCCTACAGCTTTGGTTGGGAGATCTTCTGGTTGATTGTTGCTATTGATGTGGAAAGTTTTGATCTCGTCACTCTTGAATACTTTTTCGGACAAAATGACAGTCAATATCTATGTACTTTGTGTGTTCATGGAAAACCGGATTGACAACGATATGGAGAGAAACTTGACTATCGCAGTGTAATTCCATGGGTGTTGTGATGTGATTTGTTAGATATGCAAAAACTCATTTAAGCCAAATGAGTTCTGATGTTGTGACCACCATGGCTCGATACTCGGCCTCTGCAGAGGATCACGACACCGTGTGCTGTTTCATGGTCTTCCAAGAGATTGGAAACTGTCCAAGCATTATGATATAACCTGTTGTGGAGTGCTGAGTAAGTGGACAGTTAACCCAGTCGGAATCACAGAAGGCCCATACCACAAAATCATTAGTGGATGGGAGGTGGATTTGAGATATCTAACCACCCGTAAAGTAGCTTGGAGGTGCTCTTCTTGTAGATCTTGCATGAATTGACTGAGTTGATTTACTATGAAGCTAAGATTAGGTCTTGTGGTCGTAAGGTACAGAAGGCGGCCCACCAAACGCCTGTATTGAGTTGGATCTGAGAGGACTGAACTGTCATCATTATTGAAGTGTCGTTGTTGTTCCATGGGAGTTGAACATGGTTTGCATTCGCACATCCCAGTTTTGTTCAAAATGTCAATGATGTGTTTATGCTGACTTAGGAAAGCACCTGAGTTCGAACGAGCCACCTCAATGCCCAAAAAATATGTTAAGGGTCCAAGATCCTTGATGCTGAAACACTCATTGAGGTAAGATTTAAGGGAAGCAATATGGCTTAGATCATTTCTTGTGATGATGAGGTCGTGCACATACACAAGGACTGCAATAAAGGACTTGTCTTGTTTGCTTGTAAATGAATAGTCTGCTACTGATTGGGTAAAGCCTACACCCAAGAGTGTGTGAGTAAATTTTTGGAACCACATCCGTGAAACTTGTTTGAGGCCATATAAGGATTTTTGGAGTTTGCAAACTCGTTGATCCCCATCTTTGGCAAATCCAAGAGGGATGCACATGTAAACATCTTCTTGGAATTCACTGTGGAGGAATGCATTGTTTACATCCAGTTGATGAAGTTCCCAACATTTAGCAATGACCATTGCGATCAGGCAACGAACAATAATAATCTTTGCTACAAGCGTGAGGGTGTCGTGGTAGTCAATCCCCTCGACTTGATAATAACCTTTTGCCACCAAATGGACCTTCTATCTCTCAATGTTGCCATCAACTCATAATTTGATCTTGTAGATCCATTTTGAGCCTATGGCTTTCTTTCCAGGTGGTAAGTCCATAAATGTCCATGTGTTGTTGTGTTCAAGTGCTTCAATTTCAGTTGCCATTGCCTATCGCCATTTGGGATCATTGACAGTCTCAGTAAAGGAAGATGGTTCTACTTCTGAGGAAAGCAAGCACCCGGGCTGCTGACCACGTTAGCAAGAGATGGTGGAAGTTGGTAATCATATGAGCGCAAGCGGGTGGATACTTGTCGAGGTTTATGCAGTCATGGGCTAGGTTGAGTGAGAACTTGGTTATTTTCTTCAATGGTTGTTTCTGGGCTACCAATGGGTGTGCTTGTGATTGGTGGTGCCTCATGCATGTCATGAACCAATGGATCAGGTGATATAGTCGAATCATGGTCGGATGCAGGCAATGGTACGACAGGAGTGGATAATGTTGGGTATGAAGTCTGAAATGGGAATTTATTTCCATAAAATATGACATCCTACGAGGTAAAAATGAGACCAGTGTCTATATCAAACACACGATACCCTTTTTGAGCAAATGGATACCCAACAAACACACAACGTGTTGCCCTGTTGGATAATTTGTCATGAGGTTTGGGCTGTACTTTTGTATAACAGAGACAACCAAACACTCGCATGTGGTTGTAACTTGGGATTTGTTGCAGTAGCACTTCTGATGTTGATTTACTTGAAAGAAACGGCATTGGTAGCTGATTAATGATATATGTGGTTGTGAGCAGACATACACCCCAGAATGTGATAGGTAGTAAAGATTGGAATCGTAATGCACGGGTGACTTCTAACAGGTGACGGCGTTTGTGCTCTGCAACACCATTTTGTTGAGGGCTTGCTATGTAAGAATGTTGCTGGATTATGCCCTATTTAGCAAAGTAATTGAGGAGAGGAACAGAGAAAAATTACTTGCCATTATCCGATTGAATTTGTCGAACGGAATGGCCATATTTCCTTTTTACCATAGCACAAAAGGATATGAGATGATGAACAACTTCAGATTTAAATTTCAAAAGATAAGTCCAAGTACAACTGGTATGATCATCAACAATGGTAAGAAAATAATGTGCGCCCGTGTGTGATGGAGTCTTGTACCCTCCCCATAAATCGTAATGTACCAGATCAAAGGGTTGAGCAGCCCGAGACTATTGAACCGGAAATGGTACTCTAGACTTTTTGGCCCAGTGGCATGCATTGCAGTAGCTGGTTTAAGGAAGGGTTAGAATCTCTCAGATGAGGGAAAGGCATTGTGAAGAGGCATGTCCAAGTCGTCTGTGCCAAAGCTCTTGGTCCTTATTCGAGATTGTAGTGAGTGCAACAAAACTATCTATAGATCCAATATTGGTAAAGTAATATAGCCCATCCACAAGTTTACACATCCTAATCACGGTCCGAGAGGCAAGGTCTTGGAGAACACAGAATGAAGGAAAGAACAGAACAACACATTGTAGCTCCTTTGTAAGTTTGCTAATAGAGAGTAAATTGTAATGGAATTTTGGGACATATGTAAAACATGATTGATGACCAGTTTCGGTCCAAGATTCACAGTTCCATAATGAGACGCAGTTGTAATAGTCCCATTTGGAAGATGAAGTGGTTTGGAAGATTGCAGCTGAGCGCGATTAGATAATGATGCAGTAGAAGCCATATGGTCAGAAACACCACTATCTAGGATGCATCCAATGAAAATATTGGAGTGGTTACCAGAAAGGTTTACATGTGCAGTTGATTCATGGTTCTCTCTACTCAATAGGCCCATTAGTTGGTTATATTGCTAGATGCTCAACCCAGCAATAGGTGATTTGTCATCATTGATATTTGCATTGGCACATAAACTCGGTTGGAGGGTCTTGCCAGACTTTGTAGAACGATTTGATCTACCTTTCTCCCATCCGGCAGGGTAAGCCACAAGCTTGTAGCATTGTTCCCTTGTGTGCCTAAATTTTTTGCAATGATCGTGTAGAGAAGATGGGCCGAATGGCCCATAGGCTGTTTATCCTTTTTTATTTTTTATCTTCTTTGCTGTAATGAGCCTTAATCTGGGCTTTATTCTTTCTTATGTTATGTTTTTTTAATTTTCTACCCAACTAGGAGCTTCTCTGTAAATTACTAAAGTTTAACTTGATGAAATAGAATTAAGGGAGTAAGAGAAGAGATTATGTTAGAAAATCTCTCTCTGAACCCAAGTTGCCACCACCTTCTTCTTCTTCTTCTTCTCTCCTCTTGAACTCTGATTTCGGTTACTTTCTTTTGAATTTTTGTAACTTTCTAAACAGTCATTCTTGTTAAAAGGTTGTTTTTCTTCTTGGTATTAGAGTAGGCTCGTTTTTTTCCCTTTTTTCACCTTTTTTTTCCCATACACAATGTGTATGGAGAACTTAATCATATGAAGTTAAAGAAACCTATTTCAGCCTAGTTGTTAGAGGTTTCTGGAGAGAAGGGGATTGGTTTTGTCGTCCTCTTGATAGATTCAAGTGTGTTGCCCAAAAACCCTAATTTTCTGGAGAAATCTGATTGTGGGCCCCATAGGGAGTTTGACCAATCCACTCATTCTTTTTCCTGAAGATCGAATCAAGTGGATTGGTGTTCTGTGAAGTTTACAAGGAGTGGCTGAGTTTTCTCTGTTTCTCCTAGCTTTTGGGTGTGATGCAAGTTATTGGCACGACTACATAAAGGCTGGCTCACAACACAGTTTTTGTTTTGTTTTCATTTGTTGTTATTCAAAGTTATTTGAAGTCATTTTTGAAGCATTTAAGAAGATGGACTCTTCAGACTTTGAAAACAAGCATGTTGTTGAATCCGGACAAGTTCTAGGAGCTTCTGTAGACTGTCTACTGATTGTGACAACAATTAAGATGGATGGAACTAATTATTTGGCTTCGTTACAATTAGTAAAAATTCATATTTGTAGTAGATGCAAATGGGGTTTTATCTCTAAGAGCAAAAAGGCTTCTCCAGAAAATGATCCATCATATGAAAAGTGGATGCAAGAAAATTATACTGTTATTGGATGGCTTGTAAACTCAATGCAACCACAGATTAGTCAGCACTATTTGTGGATGAATTCAGCAAATGAAATTTGGGATAGTGTTGTTGAAACATATTCTCAAAAGTTAAATGTGGATAGGGTTTACAAGTTGAGAAGTGATGTGAAGAATTTGAGACAGGGGGAGAAACCATTAGCTGTATACTTCTCAACACTGAAATCTTTATTGCAAGAAATAGATTTGATAGAAGCTATAGCCCGGGACACCACTAAGGATGCTGAGACATGCAGAAAACTTGTTAAGAGAAATAGGGTGTTTGAGTTATTGACATGGTTCAATCTAGAGTACGACATTACAAAGCAAAATATTTTATCCATGGATAATGTCTCACTGTCTCAAGCATATGCCTTGGTAAGTAGTGAAGAAAGCAGAAGACTTGTCCAGGTCCAAGGGGCTGGTCTAAATGATCACTTTGCTAATATGAGAGTGAAACCCAAGGGAGTTGCATGGACTCCAAGTAGCTCAGGGAAGAAAGAGATTATCTGAGTACTGTAAAAAGTCAAAACACACTAAAGACAAGTGCTGAAAATTGCATCCTGAGCTCCTACCACTTCGGTTTTAGAAGTAGTATGATAATATAAGGGTAGAGAGTGCCAATGTTGCTGTTGGTCCAGATAGTGACGGATACCAAACTGAAGAGATGATGGGTAGTGAGTGGTTAACAACTATGAAGGCAGAATATTAGAAGCTTGGGAGGATGATCATTCACCTAGAGGGTGTGACCTCTTCTTCCAACCCTCTAGGAAATTCAACCTCTTATGCATTTGCTCATTCAGGTATACGAGCTTTTGCCAATCATACAACCATTTTAGGTAATCGTAGGATCCCTTGGATTATTGATTCTGGTGCTTCTATTCCTATGACCAACCTTTCTACTTTGTTTGTTTCATATGATTTATTTCCTGGACGTGACAAAATCACCATAGCCGATGGTTTTCTTACTCCTATCTCCAGCAAGGGAACTATCAAGGCTACAGACTCCTTGGTTCTTCCTTCTGCTCTTTATGTACCTAAACTAAATACAAATTATTATCTGTAAGTAGCCTAACTAAGTCATTAAACTGTTGTATAACCTTCTTCCCTTTCTACCATGTTTTTTAGGATTTGGAGTCTCAAAACGTGATTGAGAGTGGTCGTGAGGCAAATGAAATATATCTGTTGGATACTCCTAGACAGTGCTATGAACAACCTAGAAAAGCTTCTTTTGGGTCTACATCTACAGAGTCCATCAGTCGAGTCATGTTATGTCATTTTTGTTTGAGCCATCTTTCTTTTTCTGCCTTAAGTCATTTATTCACAAAATTGTTTAAGGGAATTAATTTGTCTATTCTTCATTGTGAGTCTTGTGAAATGTCAAAACATTGTAGAAACAATTATACTCTGAGTAATAAAAGATATTCTTCTCCTTTTAATATTGTGCACTCTGATGTGTGGGGGCCTTACTACTTACCTTCTATGGGTGGCTACAAATATTTTATCTTGTTCATTGATGACTTTTCTCGATTCACTTGGATATTTTTAATGAAGTCCCGTAATGAATTTTCCAAACTTGTGAGGCAATTCTATGAATTTGTCCTAAACAAATATTTTATCTTGTTCATTGATGACTTTTCTCGATTCACTTGGATATTTTTGATGAAGTCCCGTGATGAATTTCCCAAACTTGTAAGGCAATTCCATGAATTTGTCCTAACCCAGTTTGATACCATAATTAAAATTTTCAGATCCGACAATGCAAAAGAATATTTTGAAAAAAACCTGACCTACTATCTCATTGATTTAGGGGTTATTCATCAAAGCTTTTGTGTTAGGACTCCAGAACAAAATGAAGTTGCTGAAAGAAAAAATAGACATATTGTTGAAGTTGTAAGGAGTATTCTATTTGCCTCACATGTCCCTACAAAATTTTGGGGTGATGTTGTTCTCATTGCTACCTACTTTATAAACCGTATGCCATCCAGGGTTTTACGGTTTAAGTCTCCCTTCAGTCGTCTTCATCTGGACATGGATCCTTTTCCTATTCCTCTTTGCATCTTTGGATGCACTTGTTATGTACATATCCCAAGTGTCTAGAGACATAAATTTGAACCAAATTCCCACAAGTGTATCTTTCTTGGTTATTCCCCCACACAGAAGGGTTACTGTTGTTTTAATCCGAAGACTGACACTCAGTATGTCTTAATGGATGTCACATTTGATGAGCTTTCTTCCTTTTATGGTTCTTCTCTAGAGAGACATTGTCCAAAGAGGGAGGATTTGTCACACGTGTTTTCTCTTCCTCTTCCTGTCCCAGTTAAGTCTTTTGTTGAGTCTCTTCTTCCTTCAAATGAGTCAATGGAGGATCAGTCACTTCACTCTCATTTCAGTATTCCTATTCCTCCTCCTTTACCTCATCGCCCTCTTTTTAATCCTAGGTTGTACCAATGACAGAGAACCAGACATGAGTAGATTGTTTCCCCTCCAACACATGAGCCTCATGCACTTCTAGTTACAGATGAGACAACGGGTACTGTTACAGTTCCTTTGGAACCATCCTTCCCAAACCTTGATATCTCCATTGTTATTAGGAAAGGAAAAAGGAAGTGTACTGCACATTGCATTTTCAAACACCTTTCTTATAGTTTGCTCTCTCCTTCATCTTTTTCCTACCTTTCTTCTGTTGCTTCTAACCCAATTCTTAGGTTTGTGTCAGAATCTCTTACTACTCCAGAATGGAGGGATGCTATGAGAACAAAAATTAATGCCCTGTATAAGAATGACACTTGGGAGTGGTTGATTTGTTTGAAGGGAAGGATCCAGTAAGCTGTAAGTGGGTTTTTATTATCAAATATCATGCTGATGGCACCATTGAAAGGTACAAGGATAGGCTGGTTGCAAAAGGCTATACGTAGACATATGGGATTGATTATTTGGAGACCTTTGCCCCTGTTGCCAAGATGACTTCTGTAAGAGTTCTGCTATCTTTGGTTGCACACTCAGACTGGCCACTTTATCAACTGGATGTAAAGATGCATTTCTGAATGGAGAGTTACATGAGGAGGCCTATATGTCTCTTCCTCCAAGAATGTATGAAACAGATATGAAAGGAAAGGTCTGCATGCTAAAGAAATCTCTTTATGGACTCAAACAGTCCCCCGGAGTATGGTTTAAAAGGTTTAGGGCTGCCCTTGTTAGCTTTGGCTATGTACAGACACAATTTGATCATACCCTCTTTGTGAAGAGGAGAGGATCCTTGGCCGTTTACCTGATTGTGTATGTTGATGATATTGTTGTGACTGGTAATGATGTCTCATGGATTAACGATCTCAAATCTTTCCTTCATACAGAGTTTGAGATCAAAGCTCTAGGGGAATTGAGATACTTTCTTGGCGTAGAAGTTGCTAGATCCAAGGATGGGATCCTTATCTCTCAGAGAAAGTATGTTCTTGATTTGCTCTCTGAAATAGGGAAGATGGGTGCTAGACCAGTTGTTACTCCTATCGATATGAGCCATAAACTCTCTGCTTCAGATGGAATATTATTAGAAGATAAGGGAGTCTTTCAAAGACTATTTGGAAAACTTCTTTATCTATGCATGACTCGGTCAGACATTGCATATGCTATCAGTTGCATTAATCAGTTCATGCATGCTCCTAGGTATACTCACATGGTAGCAGTAGAGCAGATTCTGTGTTATTTGAAGGGCTCCCCTGGAAAGGGAATTCTATTTGCTAAGCATGGCCATATGAAACTTGAAGCTTACACAGATGCCGATTGGGTCGAAAAACATTGATGATAGAAGATCTACCTCTGGGTACTGTAGCTTGGTGGCAGGTAATATTGTCTCTTGGAGAAGCAAGAAACAATCAGTTGTTGCTCGATCTTCAATGGAAGCAGAATACAGAGCTATGACTCATGGAGTTTCTGAACTATTGTGGCTTAGATCCTTGATGGAGGAATTGGGTATTGAGCATGATAAGCCAATGATGTTATACTACGATAGTTAAACCGCCATCAACATTGCTCACAACCCAGTGCAACATGGCAGGCCTAAGCATATTGAAGTTGACAGACACTTCAACCGAGAAAGAGTGGCTTCTAGAGAAGTGTGTCTACCTTTCATCACCTCTAAATGATGGATAGCTGATTTCCTCACCAAGGGCATTCCCAAGGCTAAACTTTAGCATGATACTGGCAAGCCTAGCATGATTGACATCTATGCTCAGCTTGAGGGGGAGTGTAGAGAAGATGGGCCCAATGACCCATATGCTGTTTATCCTTTTTTTATCTTTTATGTTCTTTGCTGTAATGGACCTTAATCTGAGCTTTATTCATTCTTATGTTATGTCTTTTTAATTTTCTACCCAAGTAGGGGCTTCTCTATAAATTACTAAAGTTTAACTTAATGAAATAGAATTAAGGGAGTAAGAGAAGAGATTATGTTAGAAAATCTCTCTCTCTGAACCCAAGTTGCCGCCACCTTCTTTTTCTTCTTCTCTCCTCTTGAACTCGGATTTCTGCTACTTTCTTTTGAATTTTTGTAACTTTCTAAACACTCATTCTTCTCAAAAGGTTGTTTTTCTTCTGATTGCAAACGTACTTAGAACGATTGCGATTCTCGGATTCTTGAGGGTTGGATCTTGATACATTGTTCAATGCAGCAGTTTCAGGGTTGGGCGGTCCTCGAAGGGAGATAGAGATTTGGTGCCATTCTTCTTGGATCACAAGAGAATATGCCTTGTTCAAACTCGGTAGTGGATCCAATCCTAGAATGTTCGATTGGAAGATGTTGAAAGATTCATTCAAACCCATCAAGAATTGGTGGAGTTTTTCTTTCTCACGGTCTGCAATGAATTGTTTCAAAGCTTCGCAGGTATACTGAGGCAGATCGGTGAGGCTTTCGAGTTCATCCCATAACCTTTTGAGTCTAGTGAAACAACCGGCTATGGTTAGGTCTCCTTGCTGTAGCATTGCCAAGTCCCGTTTCAGCTGATGGATCCGTGGGATGTTGCTCTGTGCAAATCTCTCCTCTAACTCTTTCTAGATCTCAGAAGCCGAGTCAATGAAGGCTACACTCTCATGGAGTTCTTTCCCCAAAGAATTAAACAACCAAGAAACCACCATTGAGTTACCTTTAACCAAAGCATCCTCGTCTGGTGATGTTCTTGCTGGCTGTGGCATAGATCCGTCCACGAACCGGTATTTGTTCTTGGCTCTTAGTGCATTTCTCATGGCTTGCTGCCATGTCGGGTAATTATCTCCGGTCAAGGGAAAGGATACAAGGATGCCCCCTGGGTTAACGGATGGGTGTAGGTAGTAAGGAGAGCTTGGATCAGATTCTATGGCCGTATTGGAAGCAAGGCAGGTTTTGATAATGATGAGAACAAAGGGGATGAACTGGGAGGGAATTACAGGTTGCTTCAGCTGAAAAAGGTAGTAGCAACGGAAGGGATTATAGGCTCTGATACCATGTAAAAACAGAGGTAGGATTCGTAGCCTTATTGCAAATGTTGTAAATTCATCGTAGAGACAGGGAGGCTGAACATACTTATTTTCTCTTACATTAATTAATAAAGAAATGAGGTATAAATGCATTTGGGTCGATGGATAACCGAGTTACAAATTGCAACTGATTGGCCCAAGTGGGACAAACTGCCACGTGAGTGTAAGCCAAGCCCGCTGTCCTTATTCTAATTCTAACACTCTCTCTCTCTAGTGCGCAGGGACATAAGTCGTCCCAGTTTTTTTCAATTGAAAAATGCCCCGAATACGTACTTCGCCGGTTACGAGGCTTAGCGCTGGCGCTGCAGACAGTTTCCTTTTTTATCCGAATTCAATCCATTGAATATGGATCCACCCTTATATGATCTGATTAATTTTAATGATATGCAACAATTCAATATCCAAATTCAGTTCAATTAAAGAATGAAATTTGGATCTGGGTATATTGGTTCTAATCCGTTTACAGCCGTGTTTTTTTTCCTAGGGCGTCATAGTTCATAGTCACAAGTAGAGACTAGAGAGAAACCTTCCCAAAATTTACAAGATTTGCTCATCAAATTTTGATCGTTAATGATTATTTATTGAACCTTAGCTAGACCTGGCCAACTGTAAATACTCCTCTCCCAGCAGTATACAAGTTGTTGGCCTCATTAAACTTTCAACTGCCTCAACCATTTCCTTAATGTTGTATGTATCTTCGCACTGCAGATTTATGATAGTAAATTCCATTTATTTCTGCTATACGGAATGACAAGTTCAAACCCCAAGAAATGAAATTTCTGGGATATAACTTAGCCATCTTACTAATTAATAAAGGTCGATTGAAGCTAAACCTGACGGAATTTTTTTAAGCTACGAGTATCCAAGAAGCCCGGATGGTCTGGGCTGGTTTTTAGCCCAATGCTTGAGTCATAGACCAGTACATAGATGGCTTCTTATTGTAAGGCAATTAGCAACACAATTTGGGGACAGAGATGGGTTTAGGGGCCTTAATTAGAGAGAGAGCTATTAAATATTAATTAATAAAGTAGAACAAGCTGAAACCTCAAGTGGGCGTGTCCCAAGGACCAACAGATTGGGATGGCTACCGACCTATTAAGTTAGGTTATGGTTCAATCAAATTAATCAAATCAAATGCTTGAGATAAGTAATTAACCAGTAACCATTTGTTTATAATTATATATCAAACAGATGAAGCATTTGGGTGCCATATCATCGCTTGCGGTGAATGCATCCGATGACCTCTTGTACTCAGCTTCTATTGACAAGACAGTGAAGGTATGGAGGATTTCTGATCTCAAATGCATCGAAACCATCGAAGCACATTCCGAACCCATCAACGCTGTGGCAGTAGGAGATGACGGTGTCCTCTACACCGCCTCGGATGATGCAACCATCAGAGTGTGGCGACGGAATTTCTGTAGCAGCGATCGACCACACTCCCTAACCGTAACCCTCCCAGCCAAGAACTCCCCGGTGAAGGCACTGGCTCTGACCGCAGATGGTGGGGTGCTGTATGGTGGGTGCACAGATGGGTATATCCACTACTGGCTCAAAGGCTGGCTGTCGGGCCAACTACAATATGGAGGGGCCCTCAGCGGGCATAGCCACGCTGTGATGTGTCTGAGCAGCGTGGCCAATTATGTGGTGAGTGGCTCGGCAGACTCGACCAGCAGGGTTTGGATGAGAGAGAGAGATGGTCAGCACACATGTCTAACTGTGTTGCAAGGTCATAGAGGGCCTGTTAAGTGCGTCAGCGCATTCGCTAGTGATCGTGGAGGAGGAGGTGGAGCTGGGGATTGTGAGGATCGTTGCACCGTCTGCACTGGGAGCCTTGATGGAGTCCTCAAGCTGTGGCAGGTCACTTGTATTACCTCCACCAATGTGGCTCGGAATTCCAAGCAATCTGGCCACGATTACTTTGACATCTAAGCACAATGTACTTGTGTCCGTCCACGTCTAGCCCGGCCTCGGCCTATAACAATGTTTTCCGTTTTTACTTGTACCCAATTTTATTTATTACTTTGTTCTAACACCAATAGACATATATACGTTTGTTAATTTGTTGTATACACTCTATAGTTAGCTTAGTTGGTAAAACCATGTAAGTATTATATGTATTCATACTAGAAAAGTGCGTTTGAATCTTCAAATCGGTTCATCTGTTCATCCATTCAGCATTCACCACTAAAACAAGGCTTGGATGCTAAAATTACATAGATGTTTAAGCCCCAGATGTTAAAGATACGTATCTGCAAAGACAGGCATTTTGGATTTTGCTTTAGGAAATAAAATTGGGTTCCCACTTCCCAGCAGTAGAGAACCAAGATCCTCCTAGATGGGTCAAGTTTGTTCTGTTGGGTTTTATTTTTCTATTGGAGTTGTAAGAAGCCTGTTGTGAAGTTCCGGTCTACTGGGCCTGAATTGTTGTAGGCCCAATTGATTTTCCTTGGGCTGTCAGCTGTCTGGGGTTAGGTTTCTGTTGGTTGAACCCTAGATGGGGCTATGAGCCCCAGAAGTTCACAAGTTTCTCATGCTTTTGAGGACCAGGGAACAGACCCTTAGATGATTCTTGAGGCTTTCCAATTGGTATACAAGTGATGAAACGACGGTAGAATATGTAGTACTGAAGATAACCACAGAAGGTATACAACTTTCTCTTTATAACATATAATAAGCAGACACCATTTATTAATTTCACAACAATAGCTGCCGAAGAAAATCTAAGGACGCGACATCCGACTCATCGGGTTCAGCCAGCCATTTTCATGTATCACACGCTTATCATCATCCACACAATCGGAGATGTGGATCGCCGGGTGTGGCCACAAAGCTTTCTCTCCGCCGGTGTTCTCCTTACGAGCATTCGCTGCAGCTGGGTTGGGTTTTCCATCTGCAGCTCCATCCTCCCATTATTTGAATTCTCATCGCTTCGAGTCTCTTCCCTCTTCACTAACCGGAGAAGGATGTAACAAAGTATTCGAAGACCCAAAACGATCCCAACGATCATCAGCGCTGATAGAATGTAATCCGTAACAGAACGAGCATGTTTGCATCCAAAGATAATTCCAACACATGCCATGTTTTAACTAAGAAGCATACATGATGGAAAAACCTAGCTAATAGGTAACCCAGAAAGGAATGAAATAGTGTTTTGCTGGCCGTCTCCTATATATAAATGATGCAGATTTCATTTAATCAATCATCTTTTTTTTTTTTTTTTTTTTTTTAATTTGTATTCTTAGCTTTCCTGGGAGAGTTTGGTGAACCTAACTAGTATCAAGTTTGGTATAACCCCTGTACAGGGGCAGTTGAGAATACGGGGAGGGCATCTTCATCTTTTCATCTTTTCATCTTTGGTGATAACGTACCAAGTAGTGAATGACTGGGGGTTTACGGTTAAAACAATAAAAGGAGCCCAGAATTTGGATTGTGTGTTTTCTTGTGCCCGAGAGGCAGAGACTGAAACCTTTCCGTGCTGACGAGCTGGGTCGCCCAGCTTCAATTTTGGTTGACTTGTGAGAAGGACGGGAGAGGAATTCACACTTGTCGTTGTTTGTGTCTGGGCTTAGTACTAGGCCTGCTGTGATTAAGATGGTAGATAGTAGATTGTCCTTCTTGGGTTGGCTTACCAATTTGGACCTGCTAGCTAAAACCGTTTCCATGACATCTCTCCTCTACCAGTTTGGACCTGCTATTACCGGGAAACTAGCTAGGCCTGGCCGAGGCCGACTTCATCTTGTCAGATATGCTACAAAGTACAAACAACACGATTGGGTCTGAGTTTTGGCCTTTGTGCTGGGCCTGAGAGAAAAAAAAAAAAAAAAGAACGAAAAGGTCAGGCCTTGGGCTTGAATCAACATAGAAAGCTATTTATGTTGGGGATGAACCAACTTTCCAATTTGAATTAGGAAACAACACAATTGAGAATTATGATGGGAGTCAGCATAGACCAAACTGCAAAATTTATGTTTTTTTTTTTTAATATTTAAATTTATATATTTACCCCTTTTCCTGAGCAGAGGTTAACCTTAGTCATGTGTTTGAACTGTGAAGAAGAGTCCCACTTACCTTGAGGGCTTTGCTTTAGTTGGTAGTAGGAAAGCCAGTGGATGATAGGTTTGGGGGTGAGAGAAAATAATAGGACAAATAATAGACAATTTTAAGAAAGAAAGATTTTCAAGTGGAGGAAGAAGGAAGTACAAATTTTAGGAATTGGTAATTGGTAATTGGAAAAGTTAGCAGAAGGACTGGAGTGTAGAGAAAGGTTATGTCAATGTGATAGAGAAAAGAAAGAAAGGAAGAAAAGCAAAAAAAGAGAAAGGGATCACGTGTCATTTGTAAATGACAATTTACGAATTTCCTTGAAAAAGATGGAAGAGCCACATTATCATCTCCATGCTAAAAAATATAGTAGTTGATGTTTTATTGGTTCGAGGGGATTCTCATCTCAGAAAATGTAAATTCTCATATTTAATATGTTAGTTTATTTAGTCATAAAAAATTTAAAAGAAAAAAACAAAACATCAGATGGGAAGGGTGAACAAGTACCTATGAAATGTGATTCACACCATGTTAAAAAAGAGTGATGATCGGGTCCACGTCCACCGACGAGTGAGTCTACCGTGGTCCAAAGTTGCCAAATTCACGATCATTTAAGATGTGACATCATTATTATTATTGTTGTTGTCTGGTGCATCATCCAAATTTTAAGTAATTTGGACAGAGAAGAATTGTTGAATCACATAAGCTTAACACAATGGGCTGGATTCTCCTGGTATATTTGGGGTCTAATGTTTCGGGCCAATGACTCTGATATGTCATTTAGCATTTTAGCCACTCATTTTGCTGACTTTACTTTTGCTACGATGTGATTTCAGTGCAGTATTAAAATTGAGATATATAGGCCATTTTTTTTAAAATATTTGTTTAGGTTATTTTATTTTTCAGGTAAATAAGATAATATGGTCGTTTTAGTCATAAAAAACCATTATGTGAGAAAGTTATTTATCCAGGGAAAATAATTTTTTTTGTGAATCCCACATAAATCTAAAAACAGAATATGAGTTGCTTAATCAATGAAAACTAAATTCTCATTGACTATCTTTTCCATCTCTCAAAATCCAAAAAACGAATGAACTCCTAATTTAAGGTGAAGCCACAATAACACAAGGGAGGCTTTTGATTTAATGATTTTAGTGCCGCTCCAAAACCACATTTTAGAAAAGGTCGTTAGCTATTTTGGCACATTACACTCGAATGCCATGTAGCCTGCTGGTAAAATCTCTAGCCGGTTGTCTTTGAGACTTGAGATCAAGTTCTCCATTCACTTAGGTTGGGGGCCTAGAGGTTTTGGGGGGGGCTATCCCCTGTTTTATATCTCATTACCAAAAGAAAATAATAATAATAATAATAATAATAATAATAATAATAATAATAATAATAATAATAATAATAATAATGAACTCACTACAAATATGCCTTCAGAAGCCATTTCTGAGCAGAAGGTCCATGGCAGATTTCATTTTTAGGCTAGAGCTTGAGATTTAAGTTTGAGTTGGGCATTGTTTCTCAGGTCAGGAAAAAAAAATTATTTTAGGAACTGTGTTTGATTTACAGTTGGAATCAGAATTGTAATTAGAATAAAAATCTCCCCGTATCAGAATTGAAATGATCTATTTCCACAGTCTATTTAGTTCAACCAGAACTAAGAATAGAAATTGGAATCAATTAGAATGGGATTTCATTCCCAAGAAAGTGGGAGAAAATGTCCATTCCATTAAACCATTCCACGGGAAATGAAAATAAAATCCCAGTTCTCCCTAATCAAACAATTGGAATGAGAATGATCTGATTCCAAACCACTATTCCTACAAACCAAACCAAACGGACCCAGGACCCTTAGGTCCATGGAATTTTGTTTTGGCCCGTTAGTCGTTGCTAACAATGTGGCCTACAAGGTCAAAGTTGTCAAGAAGATACAAAGCAGAATTAAGCATCATCGTTCAGAGATGCATGCGAGACCAAATTGTGTGGAACAATAATATCTATTTTATGACTCCAAACCCTCCCATTTATTTATTAAACAAATATATGGTGGCGATCGATGGCCTGAGAAAGATCCATATTTATTCCAATCCACCAAGAAAAAGAAAAAATAAGAATACATAAATTAATTAAGGACAGACCCCTTTAATTTTGATCATTCAAAGTAGAACCAGTTTTCCATAAAACCAATTTAATGTTCAAAGTTTGAATATACGTCGTAATCCAGAAAAGAAAAGTTTGAATTCCGTCCCTATAGAATTTTTGATATGCTGGTCAGTGCATGGTTTATTTGATCAATTTAGGGTGGAAAATAACACAAGAAGGGATGTAAGTGTATTAAACTAATCCGGGTTGGGGTTGTCGATTTGTAGGGAAGAAAAGAAGTACATTGCTGATCTCATCATCTGATGTTGATAATGATATTAGCACATGCATTCAATTTCAATCCCCATGGATCGGTCATCACTGGCTGGTTAATCGTCATTCTGATAAACAGTGTGCGTTTTACTAATTTGTGAGGGATTAACTAATGAGACAAAATTAAACCTCCATGAAATGAATTGATTTCTATCTATAACTATATTAAATTAAAGGTTCACATCTTGAATTCCATGTTTGGATGGACGGCTGTTGTGTTCAATTAATCCAACATGATCGATAGATGAGTTTTAAAGCAAATAAAGGGAACATTTTAGTAAGAAAAGTCACTGCAGGTTGGCTTGACTAAATGACTAGCTAGTTTTGTTTTCATTAATTTTTTTTTCTGTTCCTCGATCTGTGTGTAAGTGTATGTTGGGTGTGGTGGCTCAAAAAAGTAAACTGATCCTCCATTATCATCACGCAATCTTTAAACCCCTATTCCCTGATTAGAAATTTAGGATTTAGGATTTAGGATTTAGGAATAAACCTGAACTCGCTCTCAAGCCAAGAAACGTTTTTATTGGGGATTTGCAGCTAGCCATAGTAGCTTAAGCTTGTTCAAGCTTACCATGAGAAAATCAGGTAATCACCATGCGTCACTGTTATTGAGAAATCTGCATTGGATGTAAACAATTAGTTTCCTTCTTTATGAAATAGTTCTGATTCAAAAGATTTTCACTTAATTTATTTTATTTTATTTTTAATTGATTGATAGATTTTCACATTAAAATAAACTAAGCAATGGTTACTATAATACTTATAAACAAAAATCAAAGTATTAATACAGATACAATTATGGCCCAAACGATACTGTTGGTCACTGATACACATATTGTATAATTGGCAGTACTGCCTTTGGTCTTTGTTGGATTCAAAGTTCAAACCAGTAGAAATTTAATAAGAAACAGGCCTGGTCTCGTGTAAAGCTACTGGAATTAAATAATGTTCGTTTTCTAAAGAGAAGATGACTCTGACGCAAACTTTGGAATTAAGCATGACTCTGTTTCTTTTAAATAAATAATACGGCTGCATGTGGTTAAACGAGAGAGAGAGAGAGAGATTTTCAAATAAAAGTTAAAACTTAAGATACAACTGATTGTGATCACTGACTAAGCACAGTACCATTTACAAACTCTAAACTCTAATAATATTTGTGGAAAAAGAAACACGTACATTTCTTTCTCTCTCTCTTTGTCTCAACACTGACCAACTTTTTGAAACTCAATTATATATAGCTGATAGGACGCACTGTTTTCAAAACCGGACCGGACTGGAAAAATTGGAATTTTACCGGTTTCGTTTTTTTTGAAAATTGCTTTTCCTTTTAAAACCGTTGATTTTGATCAGTAAATCATTGAATCGGCTGATTAATTGTTCAAACCGTTTGACTGTTTTTGATTAATTATAATTTTTTTGTCAAAATGAGCTGGCCGTTTGGTTGAAAAATCGAACCATTACCGGTAACCAAATTCCTGACTGGTTCGTTTTTAAAAACCATGATAAAACGGCTTCAATATTATTATTATTATTATTATTTTTAAATTAATATAGTTCATAAAGAAGGAATTTATATGCATAATATATATGTATTGGACAATTTTATATGCAAATAGATTTGCACTTGGATGGCAAAATTTTATATGCGAATAGTTGCAATTTTATATGCGAATAGAAGCATCTGGATGGCAAAATTTTCAAGCACATGGTTATCTTCTTCTACTCATCAGGCATTTTGTCAAAGATTTAAGTCCGGGTGAAGATTGCTTTTGTTGTCTAGATTTGCACTTGTTTTATCCATTTGTCTGACTAGCTAATACGAATATGCATGGAGCAATTTTTGACTAAGTGACTAACTAATAAAAGTTTTAATTTACGTAATTGTATTGTTGTTGCTGCAATTAAAGCTTTTGTCATTTGTCTTCATTATTGTACATGATGCAATTTAGCACATTAGTCCAAACACCAACGCTTTGTGACTTCGTGACTTTTTGACTTGGGAGTATACCTGTTATGGACCAGGTTGTGCTCTCGTTCTTTTCAGGTTTGAACACAACTTTAAGCATACGGGCTTGGATTTGGGCTCGAGTTCTAAATACCAGACCCGATTATTATAACAAGTTGCCTAAAAGAGGTTAATTAAACAAGCACAAAAACTTGAAGCGACCGTAACTTATTTGATCACGCCCGTTTATTATGTATCATATTTCTAAATAATTATGGGTCATTTAATAGAACACCCATATAGTTTTAAGTATTTATTTAAACCTATCCTCTAGTTTTCATTTTATTAAACATCTCTTATATATAACTTGCAACCTATTTATTTAGTCAATATTTCATTAAAGAATGTTTGTTTTGGCATCAGGCACATGATTGTTTATTTCAAAAATACTCTTAAGACTTTTTTGTACAGAAAACAAAATTGACCAAATAAAACTAGCAATAGAGTGGTTGCTTGTGTCTTATTAGGGGAGAAATGGTATTTTCATTTTTGTTTTCTTTTAATTAAATTTATTCAAATGGGCATTAGGATCAACGCTGCCATTTTCTATTGTCATCTAGTTAATGGAAGGTTGATAAAGTAAATCTATGAAACTATAAGGGTTGTTTTAGTGAATGACCTAATATACACTAACAAATCCATCCAAGGTCTATTCATTTGTGATTTTCAGGCCCAAAATCTATTGTTTTGGCCTCCATAAGTGGGGTTTTCTAAAATCATTTCTTATAGAAAGCTTTATATGTTTGTGGACTTTGTTTAGAAAGTCTTATTTCAGCAAAATATTATGTTTTACAGAGTTTCAGTCAAGAGTTAGGATTGGATCCTAAGGGGTGCCCCACAATACGTCATTTCTGTGCATTGTAAACGTTTCTTGATGATAAGTACAAGAGATATTCCCAATATACGGTATTGTAAACATTTTTTGATAACAGATACAGGGGATATTGTCAATACGCAAAGGGGATATGCTGTGGGAGTGCACCTGATGAGTGAATTACAAGTTTTAGTATGTTAGAAAAGTTGGGAATTACATATAAACAAGACATTGTACACACACAGGTAAGTATACCTGAATTAAAAAAAGAAAAAAATGATACTCAACTTTATAGAGTTGGTAAGCACCGATAATGTTTTGATTGCGTGATGAGAAAAAAACGGATCCATGTCTTTCTTTGTTTCCAAGCCAAAGCGAGGACAAAATTACATTCTCACATACGTCATATCTATTTCACTTATTACAGCCATTTTATACGTGGAAGATCATCAATTCATAAGTTGTTTAAAGTTTCTTCACTTAACAAGCGGACTAGCAAGCATGTACCTATCATACAATTATTCACTTTTTCCTTCTTCTTCATTGACATGGAGCATAATGGAACAATTTTGGAGTCCACACAACCCCCACCCCGGCCCCAACAGCAACAGATTGTATTAAAAAGATCTCTAATATATTGTCCAGTTACTAGATAGAATGTAATAATACAAATTAAAAAAAAAAAAATCTTGGGATAAAAGATTCAAATCCAATTACTTCTGCTCAAGTTTTGCACAATTCCATCCTTAAGTAAATGGTTCTTTTGTACTCTTAATTAACCCGTAAAGAAGTCACAACAAGGTGGTTGTGACATCTTTTCTCTAGCGAGAGGTCTTAGATTTGAGACCAGAAATATAGCTCTGTAGTCTCTGTTCGTTTTTTGATTGGTAAGTTATTTATCCAGGTAAATACATTAATTAATGTTCTTTTATTTCCTCAGTGTCAGGCATGGTACGACTTGTTTGGTTTTGGTGCCCAGAAGATGATGCGGAGTGGTGAGCGAGGCGAAGTCTTGAGTTTGGAGGTATCTATAGGGTAGGTCAGTTCGGCGAGGTGTATCCCGAACTGTTACAAGGCAGGCCAGTTCAGCGAGGTATACTCCGAGCTATTACAAGGTTGGCCAGTTTGGCGAGGTATATCCCCAGCTGTTACAAGGTTGGCCAGTTCGGCGAGGTATATCCCGAGCTGTTACAAGGTTGGCCAGTTTGGATTACTTTGGTTTTGGGCCAAGGGTGAGTTCGGGCCCCCGTAGGGAGTTCGGTCCGCTGGTGTCCCCTTGTTCACGCCTTAGGCTTGGCCCTTTTGCCGAGCTGTTGTTTCTACCACGTGTCGCATAACTGTGAGGTCGGACCAAATCTTCCTTCATCAATTGCCCCCCACTCCTCGCGCCAAGGGTCTTGCCCTGGTGCGGGGAGTTTCACGAGGTAGTAGGTGGATTTGTTCCATCCTTCGAATCTTGACTGTGCGAGTTGCTTTTGTTAGGGTTCTTCGGTTTCCGAGAAGGCTGGAAACGTGCCTACTCATAAATGCTGATGGTTGTGACAGCGCGCGTTTTAAATTTCAAAAATTCGCGCCGCTGGGACGTGACAGCGGGTCATTCAAATTTGAAAAAAGCGTGCCGCTGCTGTACGTGCGTGGGCGGCTGTCAGGGAGACATGCGGCGCAGTCAGCTTCAGAAAGACGCGTGTCGGCGCGACGTCGGTTTCAAGAAAGCGTGCGTTGACGTTTCGCTCTTTTCGGAAAGACGTGCGCCAATCACGTCTCGACCTTATGGGACGTGCGGTCAGCGCAAACGTGGGTCGTCGGATCGTCTTTGATCTGCACGGTCGGTTCTTGGTTACTGTAGCTATAAATAGTGGGGGACCCCAGTCGATTTGTCACTTCCGCGGTTTGTCTACTGAGATCGCGTCCAAGTTTTTTCCAGCTCATGTCAAGGTTGGTTACATAGCCTTCAAGGTTCTTTGGCTTGTTCCCGTCTCCGGAGCCTTCAAAACTTTCTTCCGGTGAGTACCTTCCTGAATCCACCTTTTCCTCAATGTCTAGCTTTGATAGCTCAGACGACTCTTCAAGTAGGACTGACGTAGGTTCTACAAACTGAGCCGTATCCCCCGACTGCCTCAGCGATCCTGAGGTGGAACTCGAGGACTATGAACCAGTGGGCCGAGTCACTTTGGACAGTTTGGTGTCTACCTCTCGCCGAGGTCGGATGCTAGACAGGTTTGGTCCCTCGACCATGACGCCTGAGGGGCTTCAATCTATACTTATGTCCTACAACCTTCCTGGGGGTATACATATTTTATTCCTTCGGGTAGCTTTCCTTGGGAACACGGTCCTGATGAGATCGTGATTTTTCGAGAGCAGCTCGCTGCGGGGTTGCGACTTCATCCAAACTCTATTCGGAACCTGGTGGGGACAATTTCCCTTTTTTGCGAGCAGAATTTCCCCTTAGACTTAGAGATATTCTCCTCCATCTTGATGCTCAAGAGACAGGCGGGTTCTCTTCCTGGGGGAAGACGGGCGTATTACCTTTCTCCTAGCCAGGGCTTTAAGCTTCTGCATGATCTTCCTAATAAGGTCCCGGCGTGGAAGCGGGACTACTTCGGTGTGCGAAGTGCACAAGGATGGCCCTTTCAGACCGGGTGGGGTGAAGGGCCTCCGACAATGGGCACGACAAGGTTTAAAGTGCCATCACTACTTAATGGAGGCCAAGCTTATTGCGGCCGGCCTGAGTTCGGGTAGGTTTCTAGCTATGCGGTTTCTTGCTTGCTTTGTTCCTTCATTTTTTTTGATGTCGAACTCGTTTCTGCAGGTGTGATGGACGCGGAGAGAACTCGTGGGGGGCGTCTATTCTAAGGTATGAAGAGGAGGAAGCGGATCACCAAGCGAACTCGTACCGAGCTGCCCCTGGATGAGGAGCCCCAAGTTCTAGACCACACGCTGGAGGATCTGCCTAGGGAGCCCGAGGTGACTCCATCGATGCATGAAACTGCCGGGGCGCCTTACGCTGAGACCACTCATACGGGCGCTCCTGCATACTCAAGTGCTCCTGCTCACTCTGGGTCCGCTCATACGCTGGCTGGGCCCTCGGGTTTGGGAGCTCAAGGGGAGTTCAAGAGTGTGTTGACGCTGAACTACGCTCTTCAGAAGAGTAGGGAGGCTACTTTCCCTGAGGAGATCGCGACGTTGACCGATCTTCCTTTGAATCAGGTTGCCTGCCGCGCTGTAACACATGCTATGGTGGTAAGTCAGATTCCGTCTGCCTTTTTCATTTTCTGTCGCTTTTGTTGTTATTGCTCACTTGTTTCTTTTGGTAGGTGAATTCTTTGATTCATGCCTTAGTAGCCCAAGTGGAGAGGAGCTCGCGACAGGCGCGAGCTGCTGAGGCTGTCGCCCATGCTGCTGAAGAGGCTTTCCGTGCTGCAGAGGTGAATACCCAAGCTGCTGAGGCGACCGCTTATGCTGCCGAAGAGGCTACTCGCGTCACAATGGCCAGGCAGGCAAGGTCTCAGCGTGATGCCGAGGCCATGGGGGTAGTTGTCAAGCACATAGCGGACTTGAAGTTGGATTTGCAGCATCAAGTCGAATATCTTCAGGAGGACATCAGGGAGAAAACACAGATTTTTTCTCAAGGCATTGAAGACGCCAAGAAGAAGGCAGTCTAAGACTACATTGCCTCTCCGCGTTTTGACGATCTGATGGTGGATTCTTACAGAAGGGGGTTCAAACTGAGCAGGTGGATGATCCGGAACACGTACCCCGACTTCGATGTTAGTGCCATATCCACTTCGCGTATAATTCAGGAGATGGCCAATGCTGCCGATGGCGAGCCGGACTCTGAAGGAGAGGTAGGGCCTTTGGGTGTTGTTGAAGTGCCTTCTGATGGTGAAGAATTAGCTCTGAGCATGTACTCTTGTTTCTTGCAACGGAATAGAATCTTTTTGCCCAAGTGTTCCTTTTCCCCGAACTGATTCTTTGTTGAACTGAATATGCCACTTTCTCGTCCGGGTTATTATACTTCTGCGACCTGTTTTGTCGCGAAGGCTTTTGCAGCGAACTGATTTTTTGCCGAGCTGATAATATGCCCGACTTTTCTTTGCTTGTTTATGTCGAGGTTCCTCTTGGCTCTGCATCGTGGCCCATAGGACCTGATTTCGTCCACTTCGCTTGGCGGTTTATAGGTAGTATCGCCTTAAGTTCACGATGTTCCATGCTCGAGGTACTTGTTTGCCTTCCAAGGTTTCGAGTTCGTATGCCCCCCCCCCCCCCCCCCCGAGCGCTCTCTTTACTTTATAGGGCCCTTCCCAGTTTGGTCCAAGTTTGCCCACACCGGGTTCGGGCACCATAATCTTACGAAGGACCAGGTCGCCGACTCGGAAGTTTTGTTGCTTTACTCTGGCATTGTAGTAGCGAGCTACCTGCTGCTGGTATGCCGCTGTCCGGATGTGCGCGAGGTCCCTTACCTCGTCCAATAGGTCAAGGTTGGTACGAAACTCATCTCCGTTTATCCGATCGTCGTATGTTTCTAGTCGCAATGTTGGTACTTCGATTTCCGCCGGGATCATTGCTTCAGTGCCATAGGTGAGGTTGAAGGGGGTTTCTCCCGTGGCATTTTTTTCTGTAGTTTGGTGAGCCCACAAAACACTTGGTAGCTCTTCGGCCCACAATCCCTTAGCTCGATGCAGACGTGCTTTCAGTCCGCGCAGGATGGCTCTGTTCATTACTTCCGTCTGACCATTAGCCTGCGGGTGCACGACTGATGTGAAGTTTTGCCGAATCCCCATGTTCTGGCACCACTCTTGGAACTTGATATCCTCGAACTGCTTGCCGTTGTTGGAAATTAGTACCCGAGGTAACCCGAAGCGACATACTATGTTCTTCCAAAAGAAGTTCTGTATGTTTCGGGTCGTAATAGTTGCCAGAGGTTTGGCTTCTATCCACTTCGTAAAGTAATCTACTGCAACGACTAGGAATTTTCTTCCACCTATTGCTGGTGGGAATGGCCCCAGGAGGCCGATGCCCCATTGTCAAAGGGCCACGGGCTGGCGAGGTATTTGAAGTCGGAGGCAGGTTGATGGTGGATATTGGCGTGCTTCTGACACTTGTCGCATTTTCTGACGAGCTCGACAGATTCTGCCTTCATCGTTGGCCAGTAGTATCATTGTCGAAGTGCTTTTTGAGCGAGTGCTCTACCCCCTAAGTGTCCGCCGCATAGGCCTTCGTGAGTGTCGCGGAGTACGAACTCGGCTTCGGTAGGTCGCAGGCTACGCAAGTTGGGGAGCGTGTAGGACCGTCGGTATAATCGTTCGTCTATTATGACGTATTTGGCTGCCTGGCGCTGCACCCTCTTGGCCGCATTGCATTCTCCAGGGAGGGTTCTGTCTATCAAGAAGCTCGCGAGTGGGTCGATCCAGCTCGGCTCTGCTTCCAGGACGGGAGCGACCACCTCTGTCCCCCCGAGAATACTAGGCCGAGGTAAGTCCTCTATGTACATGGTTCTCATGTTGTTGTGACTTGTGCTGGCTAACCGTGATAGAGCGTCGGCCTCAGTGTTCTCTGACCTTGGGATTTGCCTGATGAAGTGTGACTGGAAGTTGAGCAGGGCCTCTTTTACTTTCGCCAAATATGCGATCATGGAGAGCTCGCGTGCTTCATACTCGCCCGTAACTTGGTTGACCACGAGCTGGGAATCGCTGCAGATGACTAAGTGTTTTGCATTTACCTTTTGCGCTAGGTCCAGCCCAGCTATCAGTGCTTCGTACTCTGCCTCGTTGTTGGACGCCGCGAACTCAAAGTGTAGTGCGTATTCTAATTTTGTGCCGCCCGGGCCGCATAAGACTATTCCAGCCCCGCTGCCTTACCGGTTCGAGGAACCATCCACGTGAAGGATCCAGGGCTCCTCATCCCAGTTTGCATTTCGCTTAACCAGGAGAGATGCCACCTTGGCTGCTACTTCACGGGGTTCAGACTCTATTGGCTCGGGAGCTCCGGGTTTACCCGAACTGCGGACCTCGGGCTCGACCTATAGGGCTTCATGGCTGAAAGTGCACTCGACGATAAAATCTGCCAAAGCTTAGGCCTTAATTGCATCTCTTGGCTTGTATTGGAGGTCGTACTCGCTGAGTTCGATGGCCCATTTCGTCAGTCGACCGAAAACCTCGGGTTTGAGTAAAACTTGTCTCAGAGGTTTGTCAGTTAGGACGATGACGGTGTGAGCCTGGAAGTATGGGCGGAGTTTCCGAGCTACTGTCACTAGTGCGTATGCTAGCTTTTCTATCTGCGGGTACCTTGTCTCTGCTCCCTGCAAAATTTTACTAACATAATAGATGGGTCGCTGGACCCGGTCTGTTTCTTTTATTAGTACCGAACTGACCACCTCGTTGCTTGCCGAGAGGTACAGTTCTAAGACCTCGCCCTCCTCGGGCCGGGCTAAGGTCGGCACACTAGCGAGGTAACCTTTTAGCTCGTCAAATGCGAGCTGGCAGTCCTGGGTCCACTCGAACCCTTTGCCTTTGATTGCTTTGAAGAAAGGTAGGCAGCGGTCTACTGATTTGGACATGAAGCGGCTTAGGGCGGCTATGCGGCCGTTTAGCCTATGAACTTTTTTTACATTCTGAGGTGGTCTCATATCTAGAATGGCTTTTACCTTGTCCGGGTTGGCCTCAATACCGCGCCGATTGACAATGTAGCCTAGGAATTTGCCCGAGGTGACGCCGAAGACACATTTGTTGGGGTTCAAATTCATGCTAAACTGACACAAGATTTGGAAGACAGAATCTTAGTCTTGTATTAATTCTCATGAAAACTGAGTCTTGACGACCATTGTCGTCTACATAGCACTCTATCTTCGTGCCAATCAAGGGCTGAAACAGCATGTTTACAAGTCTTTGGAAGGTTGCCCTGGCATTTTTTAATCCGAAGGGCATGACCTTGTAGCAATATAGACCGAACTCGGTTATGAAGCTGGTTTTTTCCTCATCGGATGGGTCCATCCGGATTTGGTTGTAGCCCGAGTAGGCGTCTAGGAAGCTTAGCAACTCATGTCCCGAGGTCGTGTCCACTAGGGGGTCAATTCTGGGGAGGGGGAAGTAATCTTTCGGGCAAGCTCGATTCAGGTCGGTGTAGTCGACGCACATGCACCACTTGCCATTTGCCTTTTTTACCAACACCGGGTTGGCCACCCAGCTCGGGTAATGGACTTCCCTTATGAAGTTTACTGCGAGGAGCTTCTCGACCTCCTCGTCGACCGCCCTCCAGCGTTCTGGGGCTAAGTTGCGTTTCTTCTGTCTAATGGGTCTGACTACAGGGTTAGTACTAAGTTTGTGAGTTATCAGGCCGGGGCTAATGCCGGGCATGTCAACCGCGGACCAGGCAAAAATATCTAAATTTTGAAGTAAAAAACTCACCAGTTCGGTTCGTAGGGGTTCCTCGACGGAAGCTCCGATCTGAAGTGTGCGAGCTGGGTCCATAGCCGAAGTCGGGATTGCGACCGTTTCTTCTGTGGGCGAAGCTCGTTCCTCACCCTGCTCCACAGGCCGCTCTAGTTCGAGGTTGTCGACCGCCTTGGTTTTTCCCTTCAGGGCGGCAACATAACACTTGTGGGACTCGAGCTGGTCGCCCCGCGCTACCCCCACATCGAAGCCCGTAGGGAACTTCATGGCCAAATAGTAGGTGGAGACCACCGCCCGTAGGATATGCGTGATCGGCCGCCCTATTATGGCATTGTATGGGGAGGAGGTTGCGACCACCAGGAAATCATGGTTGAGTCTGACCGCACAAGGCCATGTGCCGACTTCCACAAGTACTGTTATTTTTCCGAGGGGCCTGACTTCCTCTCCGCTGAAACCCACTAGGGGAGCATTCGCGGGCTTCAACTCGCTCCTCTGTAACTGTAGCTGGACAAATGCCGATTTAAAGAGGATGTCCGCAGAGCTGCCCGAATCTACGAGTACGCGTCTGACCTCGAAGTTGTTGATCCTTAGTTTAATGACAAGCGCGTCATCATGGGGGTTGCGGACTCCTCGCGCGTCGTCCTCCGTGAAGAGGATTGGTTCTTCGGTCTTTGGCCTCTTTGTGAGGTTCTGTTCCTCGAGGGCCGCTTTGCGAACTGAAGTCCGGGCCGCTGCCGAGGTACACCCTGCTACCACCGAACCTCCCACAATTACATGGATGGTTCGCCGAACTGGCCTCTCTTTCGGAGGCTGTCACTGCAACGGCTCGGTAGGTCTGCTACTAAACTCGGGGGCATCCTTTTCGTGCTCCCCTTGCCAACTTGCCTTACTGTTATTATTGTTGTGCTATACAAAGTTTCTCAAGTATCCGCGACGGATGAGCCCCTCTATCTCGTCCCGGAGATTATTACATTGTTCGGTGCTATACAAAGTATCTCAAGTATCCGCGACGGATGAGCCCCTTTAGGCGAGGTGGCCACTTCACGTATGGGGCGTCCTTGATTGTCATTAAGATCTCGGTTCGCCTTGTGTTTAACGACGTGTAATCCGTCTGAACTGCTAGGGGAGCTCGGAACGATTGGTTCGGCTTCGGCTCCCGAGCTGGTTTTTTCCTGTCGACTGGGTTGGAGAGCTCGCCTTCCCTCTTTCTTTTCTCGTTCCCGCCTTCGGTTCGTTGGTTGGTTTCTTCCTCTGTCCTCATGAACTTGTCCGCGAGCTTGAGGAATTCGGCCACGGTTGTGGGCTGGTTAGCCACCATGTGCCATTTGAATTCTTTGTGCATTACCCCTCTTTTAGCTGCCGCGAGCTGCACTGCGGGGTCCAACCGTGGTATCTGCAAGCATGCTTCATTGAATCGCTTGATGTAGCCCCAGATGGATTCTCCTTCCCTTTGGACTACTCCGAAGATGCTTTCCTCTATTCTGGGGCACCGTTGGCTGGTGACAAAGTGTGCGGTGAAGACCTACACGAACTGGGCCCAGCACTTTATCGACCCGGGGGCCAGGTTCCTGTGCCAAGTGCGGGCTACCCCCTTGAGGGTGGTGGTGAAGGCCACGCACATGCACGATTCGCTGGCCCTGGCGAGGTGCATTTGGGACTGGAAAGCGTCAACGTGGTCGTTGGGGTCGAAGGACCCGTCGTACTTGTCCTGAGGTGGGAGCTTGAAATTTCTGGGTAAGGGGACCGCCAGGAGTTCTGATGCGAGGGGGGAAGGAACCGAGAGAATCGGGGTAGCTCCTACCTCGTCCGAGCTCGTCTCTTCTTTGCCTCTGAGCTCTGACAAGACACGGGTGGCGGTTCGGCGACTTCGCCGACGCCTTCGTTGTTGAGTGGGCCTTGTACTGGCGCTGCTGGCCTCCGTGTTGCCGAGCTCGATGGGCCCAGAATGCTGGTAGTCTACCGCCAGGGTGCTGAATCGGTTTTCCATGAGCGGGAACTCGGGCTTGGAGCGCCGAGGTGCCGATCTCGCGGGCGAGGTTCCCGACCCGCCTGCGAGCTACGAGGCGGGGATGATTTTTTTCTCTCTTCGGCCTGGGGACGTGGCCTGGCTGTTAGGGGGGTTCTGGGGCCGGGAGGCCTTTCCTTGGTGGGGGCGTCCATCCTGCGGGGAGGCCTTGACCGGCCTCGGAGCGGGGTGGCAAGGTGGAAGTTGGGGGAACTGCTGTTGATAGTGATACTGGGAGATGTTGTGCAGCACTTGGTGCTGGTGAAGCTGGTGCTGCTGGAACTGTTGCATTGCCAGCATGCACTACACCAGGTCGTCCAACTGGTTTTGGCTGGCTGCAAGGGGGACGGCAGTCGGTTCAGTAAAGGTTGTCTCAATAGGGGGAGGAAAGGGGATGCTTGTGGCAGGAAGGTTTACGGGCACAACTGATTGTGGCACGTTCAAGCTGGGGATCCCATCCACCGAAAGGCCATATGGTGAACTGTCCAATGCACATCACGGGGACTTGAAGTTGTTCCCCGGTGGTGTTTGTCTCCGTGCCACGTCCGGCGTTGCTGGAGGAGGCCATGAGTGTTGGGTTTTCTGAAGAAAAGGGGTTATGGAAGTTTGGAGGGAGGCTTTTTGAAGCGTTCCCATAGACGATGCCAATTGATGAAGCGCGATCCGGCCGGTCTTAGCTGTCAACGACCTTGCTTCTGAACTGAGTAGCAGGGAACCTGAAACGGAGGAGATGAGGAAGCTCCGGGGGGAACCCGGTGCAACGGCTACAAAGCTTAAGTTAGAATCCTTCAAAAGCAAGATAAAACCAAATAGCGCAAAGTTTGCATACCTTGTTTGTTGGGGGCAGGGGGCTCTTATAATCACTTCGTGCACTCGCTTCGAGGCCCTTGTCAGGTCGGGTATGATTACCCTTGCGCTTGTCAATTCGGCCGTCGTCCTTTCTGATAGGACAGAACCGTCACTGCCTAACCATATCTCTAATTGGAGATGGCGGTGTCAGTGGCGGTGGCAGGTGGTTGTTTAGAGTGCGGCCGCCAAGCGTCAGATCCCGAGTCAGTCAGGTGCGGCGCCCTCGGGCACGGACTTCCTCAGTGTCAGGCATGGTACGACTTGTTTGGTTTTGGTGTCCAGAAGGTGATGCGGAGTGGTGAGCGAGGTGAAGTCTTGAGTTCGGAGGTATCTATAGGGCAGGTCAGTTTGGCGAGGTGTATCCCGAACTGTTACAAGGCATGCCAGTTCGGCGAGGTATACCCCGAGCTGTTACAAGGTTGGCCAGTTTGGCGAGGTATATCCTGAGCTGTTATGAGGTTGGTTAGTTTGGCGAGGTATATCCCGAGCTGTTACAAGGTTGGCCAATTCGGATTACTTTGGTTTTGGGCCAAGGGTGAGTTCGGGCCCCTCGTAGGGAGTTCGGTCCGCTGGTGTCCCCTTGTTCATGCCTTAGGCTTGGCCCTTTTGCCGAGCTGTTGTTTCTGCCACGTGTCGCATAACTGTGAGGTCGGGCCAAATCTTCCTTCATCAGCACTCTAATAGGCTCAGTTTAGGAGTACAAATACGAATATGTAAAGCCAAAGCCTTATATTTTGTAGTATTTTGTAGGTATTTGTATTTATACTCTTTCCAAACTGAGACTAACCAGAGAATGAATACATTAAAGTGTTTCAATAGATTCCACTAATAGAAGATTGACAATCACCTTCAACAATAAAGTGTGATTAGGGGTGGATTCGAGTCGTGTTGAGCTGAATAATAGGAGGCTCGAGCTCGGCTCAAGTAAAAAACTCGTAAGTTCAAGTTCGATTTAAGAAAAATTGGTTTATCAAAACAAAAAATTAAATATATATATATATTTATTTATTTGATATTTAAAAAATTAAGAATTATAATATTTTTTAATATATATATATATATATATAACCCCTAAGTGTGATAACTTGAGGTCCCAAGCCATCCTCATACCCTCCAAGAAAGCTCTTGCTTTGCCACATCAGCAGGATGATCATCTAGCAAAATGGACAGGTCTCATTTATTTGTGATCACCACTAGACTTGTTCATAGGCCGAGCTTCGAGCCTGACTTACACTGTATTGGGCTCGGGTTCGTGTTGGTCCCCATTCAAAATTTGGAAAAAGCCAAAACCGAGCCTTGCCCATGAACAAATCTAATCACCACTGTATATGATAGAGAATTAAGGTAGGAAAAAGGAGACAAAAAGACAATTTTTGAAGGTATTAGGAGTGCAAATCATAATTTACAGACAGAACTGGATCAGGTGCAAAATTTATATTCTGTTAAGATTTATACAACAAACAAACAGAGAACATTGGACTCAGTTTGTGAAGAATCAAATACAAATTAAATATGTACGGTACAAATACAAGATTTAGGAATACCATATGCAAGGTTTTGCACCAGACATACTTGCATTTACACTTTCCCAAATTGAGTCTTGGTTATGTTTATTATGATACAAATGCAAAATTAGGGGAAAATATATATACTTATATACACCCCATTTTGCTTTTGCTAATTTGTTCCATCAGTGATAGAGAATCAAATCCTACAATCACCACTTTGGGAAAAAGGGGTCAAGGGGAAGTTTAGTGGTGCATAACACCGAATACAAAAAGAAAAAAAAGATCCATAATTAGTACAAAGTTTACATAAAAAAATGCTCTTTTAACATTGATCGGCTTCCCACACCCTTCCACTGTTGTGTTCACTATTGGACGAGTATTCTTCCACCTTCTCCCACGATGGCTATTATATATCAACTAGTGGGGACCCGTGCGATGCACGAGATTTATTAAGAGAAAGCTAAATAATAAAAAGGGTCATACATTAAAATGCCCCTTATAGTTTCATGGATTTACTAAAATCTACCCTATAATTAGCATTTTACTAAAACACCATTTAAAATTTGCAATGGATTTAATCAATCTTCTATTAGATGACATTGGAAAATGATAGTGTTGACCCTAATGTTCATTTAAATAAATTTAATCAAAAGAAAATAAAAATAAAAATACCATTTTGCCCTTAATAAGAATAGGCAACCACTCTATTGGCTAAATTTGTTCGATTTTGTTTTTTATACAAAAAATTGTTAGGGGTATTTTTGGAATAAAAAATCATGGGCCTAAGGGAAAAACAAACACTCCTTAATGAAATCGTGGGCCTAAGGCCCCAACCTCAATTATGAATTTAACCCCCATCCTCGATCCCTGACGGGGATGGATTCCCCGTGGGAACCCAAATCACCAAAATATTTTCAAGTAATAGTATTTTTTAAAAATAAATAAAAATTTAAAATTATAAATAATGTTTTAAATATGTTGTGATATATATATATATATAATATAAATAATATAATAGCATATTTAATATAAATAACATTTGGGTCGATGATTCGACCATCTGGTTCAAACGGACGACCTGTTTCGACAACAAAAATTACAAGGAAAAAGCTGAGTGTGTGAGGTCTATTAAGTAGTATTATACGTGTTATGTCATTTGAGTGCGTGACTCATACAACTCAAAAACGGAACCATTTTGGCCACCGGTTTTTGGATCGATGGTTCGACTATACGGTTCGAATGGTCGGACGGCCTGTTCTGACAACAAAAATTAAAAAATAAAAAAAGGCCAAAAACCATTGAACGGGTTGACGGTTCGACTGCTCGGGTCAATGGGCCATTGACTGATTCATCTATTTTTGGCTAGTGACAAGCATTGGGGTAAAACAGAACTGGGTGACTGGATAGTTCTCAATTAAAAAAAATAAAAAAATGATGATTCGACCATCCGGTTTGAACGGATGACCCATTCTAACAACAAAAATAAAAAAAAATAAAAAATGGTAAAAAACCGTTGAATGGGTCGATCGCCCGGGTCTACAAGTCATTCACTGATTCAACGGTTTTTTGCCAAGGACTGGGTTTGGGGTAAAATAAAATTGGTTGCCTGGATGGTTCTCGGGCCGAATGATCCTACTGTTCGGGTCAACTGGGAGTTCTCGATGTGAAACAAAGGACAGATATAGAGTAGAAATCGGAACTATCATTATATAATTATAATCTTTTATATGAGATGCTTTGTTGAAACAATATTTAAAAAATGAACACATGGCGATCTTTTTTAAGTTTTTATAAGAGTTTCAAGACTTAGGTACTTATATTTGCAAGTTCCTTATTAAAAAACCATTTTCTTTTTTAATATTGCAAATAGCAATGCTGCAATTCCAGAAAAGGAAATGAAAGCTGAAACTCGCAGTCCTCCCTCTAAATCTCAACATCTCTGCAAACTTACAAAGGTAACTACCTTCTCCAACAAATTCTCAGATCTCCCTATACACCTCTAATTGTTGGTTTCTTCCACATTCTGCCAAACATGTATCTAACTATGACCAATCAAATAACCTAAAAATTAAAGAAATTGCATCAGCTACAATATCTATAATTTTATACAGACGAAGTCATATCCGAAAACTGACAATAAATCACAAGCACAATAACCGCTCAAGTCGATTTTCTCCACGGTAATCGCCAAAACTGGCAGTAGAAACGGAGCCCACTAATAAAGTGTAATAGAAGATGTTTCACCAAATCCGCATATAATAGCTTGAGTTCATGAAGATAACAATAATGGAGGAGATGCATTTAGGAAGAAAAAATAGAGTATGGAAAAGGTTTTATAACAAAAAAAACAGAGCATATAAAGTTAGAAACACCAACAACAAATAAAACCTTACCCGTGTATGAGATTTTGATTAGAAAATGGTCATTGGAGATGATAAACTAGTCATTCGCTGTCGGTCCTTGATGCACAGTGGGAAGGGTGAATACGTGTTAGTCGGAGCACCGGGAAGAAATGAAAAAGATTGCTCAAGCATCAGGAGGAAAATGCCTCTTCTCTCATGTGGGAAGGGTGAATACGTGCTAGTAAATAAACTGGGGCGATGTGGGAAATGCACGTTCCTTGAGAACGTATTCTCCCGATGTTCACAATCGGGAATGACTTGTTTCTCACATTTTTTTTGTCAAACATGTTCTATTCCACAGGAGCACTGGGAACGAGAGAAACACTCCCACAGAATGTTGCCAAACAGGCCCTCCTTTGATATGAGTTACGGCCCTATTCCTAGATGATGGAAAGGTGTTTGTGAGGCTGGAGTTCAGTTTAGCTAATCACTATAATTGGAAGATCATTGGAGCTAATCTCTCAAAGCAGCATAGGTCTAATTGTTGCCTACTAAACGGTGATATTGGGTTTTAGAAAATGTTTATATGTCAAATGGTGTCACATGTGTACTAATTGTGATGGAACATTAACAGATGCTAATGGAAGGGGCAGCGGTAGTCAATTGTCAGAAAAATTTAATGGTACTTTTAGACGATATGTATAGGGTAGAGATGGTCAATTTCTTAATCCTTAGGGATACTTTTAGAAATTTTCCCTTTAGGCTGTGTTTGGTTGCAATGCAATTTTATTTGCACTAGTATAAACGTATGAAAGTGCAAATGAAAAAATGCAAAGTTTAGTTTAATTTTGTTTTGTATTTTACTGTATTCTGCTTTTGGTTTTATTTACTTCACTTTTAATGCAACCAAACAAGGTAAATTTTGAACAAAAATAAACCAAAGCTTGCACCCAAATCATTTACACTATCATAGTTTTGCATTAGTTTTGTGCCACAACAAACACAACTTTAATTAATAGGGAAAACTTTGGCTATTTAGATAAAACAGCTTGAGCTATTTTTCAGCTTCCTCCACGTGACACGCTGCAACGTGGGTACGGGTGAGGGGAAAATAATATTTATATTCAATACTTTTTTCGGTGAAGTAAACTACACTCCACCACACAAATCTGAAATTACAGCCCCCATTATTGTCTATTAGTAGCCCCCTTCCCTCCCTTATAAATCGCATCCTGCCCGTAGATTTGACATCGATTCATGGTCGAGATTCATCCCACCTGTACGGAGTAATGGAGATTCATCCTCCCCTCCCTACATTTTTTTAGCTAAAGCCAAAAGGAAAAAGCAAAGTAACGGGGAGAAAGCTGAAATTATATTATTTACTCCAAATAGCTAGCCGAAGTTTTTCATGTTTTCGCCAATCTCTGTACCGCAATGAGGACATATGGTACACTAGAAGGGACCTGTGCGGTGCATGGGAAAATCTAAAAGATTGAATAATTTTATTTTCTATTAATTAATTAATAAATTAATAATCAAAATCTATTGTTAATTAACTAAAAATATTCAAGGTTATTGTTAATATTTAAAAATTTTAATAATTGTATTTTTCATTTAATGTTGATTTACAAAAAATAAATATTGTTAATTTAATACGAACAAATATTTTTTAATAAATTTAATTTTATTAATCATTTGTAATAATTTTAATAACTATTATTATTTTCATTATTTTTAAATAAAATTTCTATTGACTTTAAATAAATAAAAATAATTACAAAAGCCAACATTTTTATTAAATTCACTAATAATTAATAATTAAATAGGAATGACAACAGGGTCTCGATCCCTATTCCTGCCTCGTAGTCAAGACACTTTACCCCATCCTGACCCGTCCCCATTGTCAGGTGGCTTCAAGGCAAGGCACCCACTCCCCGTTAGGGACGAGGAATCCTTGAATTTCTCTATTTCATCCTTAGTGTCAACCGAGTTCAAGCCAAGGCACCCACTCCTCATCAAGGATGGGGAATCCTCAAAATTTTCCCTCCCCATCCCAATGTCGAGCTAGTTCAAGGCAAGGCACCCACTCCCCATCAACACAATATTCAATTTGACGAAAAAAATGATAAAAAGGATATACTATCTATCAACCACATGGTCAATTTCTAACAGTACACTAAATTGTCTTTAATTTTCAAAAATATAATTTTATGAAAATTTTGAAAAATTTATTATGTTTATTTAATTTTAAAAATTTATTCAATTTTATTTTTAAATTGTTATTAAATAATTTATTTTCGTTTTAAATGGTTTACTTACAAAATTACATAAATCTATCTTATATTTTTCCAATATAAACTAATCAATAATTTCCTTCTTCCAATATTATACTAATTTATCTTAATAATCTGTAATTATTGATTCAAATTATAGTTTTCCCCTTCCCATTCTCATTTAGCTTTAATAATTTTCAATAATTTACAACAAAAATTACATAATTTTTCAATAGTTTTCCAAAATCTATAAAATGTAGTAAATTTTCCTAAAACTTCTAAAATATTCCAATAATTTTCAATAATTATTTAATACATTTTAAATAAACTTTCAAAAATTTTATATCTTTTAATTTCCAAAGTGTTATTTTACAAAAAACGTTGTTTTATGAAAATTTTTGAAAAATTTATTACATTTGTGTAATTATGGAGATTTATTGAAAATTTTTAAAATGTTATTAAATATTTATTTTTATTAGGAAGTTTTCTTAAAAAAATTACACTAGTTTATCTTTTATTTTCCAATTTAAATTAAATAATAATTTCATTTTCCAACATTATAATATTTTATTCCTTGATCCACATTTGGCTATTAACTATAATAATAGCAATAACTAAAATTTTATACTTTTTGATAATTGTTACATATAATTCTCAATTTTATAGAAGTTAGTTAAAGAGTTTTCAATTTTTATAAAATGTTGTTAACTAACATGAATATAACAATATTTACTCAAAATATTTTGAAAAGTCATGGTGAGTTGATTAATAACAATATTTATTTTTTTTTTGTTGTTTACTAACCGTACTAATAAGAATATTTAATTTTTGGTAATTTACTATCCATATTTATTAACTTTTAGTAATAACACTATTTAATAGTCATTGAATATGGGTTGAATTAAATATTAACTGTATTTAATTATTTATTAATTAATATGAATATTTTAAATAGAGAGACTGGGTATAGATTGGGGGAGAGAGATTCTAGGAATAATTTTATGTGGTTGGGTTGGGAATGGTGACATGGCTTAGTAGGAGTGATAAGAAGGGGAGAAGAGAGAGAGAGAGAGAGCCAAGGAGAATGAAAGGTGGGTGTAATAGAGCAAGGAGAGGCATACTGACGTGGACTGTCTTGCTATATATACATAGATAGATGTCGATGATGTTTGGATCAATATGGCTAAAGTGCAAGTTAGGCTGGTGTAGGTCGGATTGAGGTCAACAGTTCTAACCCAACCCAAACTAATCCTTAACCAAACCCAAAGTTTTTGGATTAGGGTTGGGATGGGTTGACCCAACTTCTTTATTTTCTTTTGCCAAATGTTCTCAGTTCCTGTACTAAAGGGTTGACTTCAGTTCAACCCTAAGTTCAGTTTTACCACCCACTATTTAATATGTCAAAGAACATAGTTAACATGCTTTGGACAACTTAATTTAAACTTAAAATTGCTAATATACAACATATATATATATATATGTATTAATAAATGTTTATATAATATTTATATATATAAGTTGAATCGAATTTATACTTTTCAAACCTAATTCTAACCCAAAATTCAACCCAACCTGACTTTTTCAGATTAGTTCTGGCTAATCCAATCCAAGTTACATCCCTAAGTATGGTCCAGTAATAAGGATTAAAACCGTAAGCGAAAGGCCAAAACAATCTTCCAGGTGGTACATCATCCCAAAACCTATCTATATTGCACCACGAGGAGCCAATCTCTTTTTGGGTCTTGGGCTGCGTTTGAAAACAACGCAAATGGAGTGTAAATCCCGGTTTAGGGTAAATTTGTACTCTGGTTTACTTTTGTCTGTGTTTGGCAACATTACATTTTTGCATTGGCAAATGGTAGACTAATGCATATTTACATCGATAATGAAATGTAAAAGTACATCAATAAAAAGGAAGTAAATTTGCATTCAAGTGGGTTTTTGATTAAAAAAAAAAAGAGAAATGCTTTATTGGAATTAGTATTTGCATCCATTACAACTAAGAAGACATTTTTTTTTTATTAATTGCATGTACTTCACATTCTTAAAAAAAAGGAAAAGAAAAGAAAAAAAAATGCATTAAAGGCAACAATAGTTTTACCTACCAACGAGGCGACATGGCTAGCTTTTTCTTCACAAGTTGGTCATACTTGTCGGCGCCACTTTGTTCGGAGGGTAAAAGAAGTGAAATGGGTTTTGAATTCGTGGTCGTAATTACGAGATATTTTTAAGGGTCTTTTATTAGAATACTTCCTTTAGTTTTACAGATTTAAGGTTTATTTGGCATATTTTTTTGGAAGATCTTCCGGTAGTTTTGACATACAAAAGACGTATTGAGCTTTTGCATAAAGATTTGAGCAACTCGAAGCATGTTTGGCAGACATGTATCTTTTTACGTGTCTTTTTTCATTTTTTCCATGCAAGATTAAAACACAAAAGATGTGAAAGCTTCAATTGGAGCTTTTTGAAATTGGTCCAAAATGGAATTCTCGCGTCTTTTTGGCAGCTAGATCTTTCACACACCAAACAGAAATAAACCAAAAATCGGTCTTTGCGGCTTATAAACAGTCAAAAGACCATGCGGAAAGACATGCCAAGCGGGTCCTTAGTTAAAACTATTTTGTAGTTTGCATTTTACTAAAACACTCCTTATAATTTTCAACCTATTTATTTAATCAACCTTTCATTAAGAACTATTTGTTTTTTCATGCATGTTAAATAGTAACATAAACACCTAAACTAAATGGAAAATGTTCATGGACGCATGGTCATTGTTTATTCCAAAAAGTATCCCTAAACTGAGTGAAACATGTTAAATGCTATAAATCCATGGTTTTTTTATTCCAAAATTACTTCTAACACATTTTAGTATAGAAAATAAATAATTAATTAAATAGAGAAAAATAGAATGATTGTCTATATTTTATTAGGGGCAAAAATGACATTTCAATTTTTAGTTTATTTCGACTAATTTTATTTGAATAGATGTTAGGATTAAAAGTATCTTTATAAGGGATGTTTTAATAAAAAAAAACTATAAGGTATGCTTTAAGAAAAAAAGATGTAGATAAGAAATTTGTGGCACACCGTCAGTCAGCTGTGACTGTGACTGTGATTTGTATGAGGTGACATTTGCTTGAATTCTTTACTCTCTTTTCATCTTAACTCAGTATGAGGAACTTTTTTCCATGCAGTTACCCTTTTAAATACAGAAAGTTAGAAAATTAGATTAATACGTAAATAAGAAGCCAAACATTTTTGGACGTTTCTCCATTAATTCTCTTTATATTTCCCCTCTCTCCTTTCGATTGATATAGAGGAGCTAATCTTTAGCTCTTCACAATAGAGAGAGAGAGAAAGTAGTGCAGAGTAAGAGATTGAGCAAGCGAGAGAGAGAAAGAGAAAGAAAGAGCGATATTTATCTTCTTCTTATCAAGTGGTTTTTTATCCATCTTTGCCTTATCAAAGTCGTATTAGCACTTCAGTAAAACGTTACTGTGAAGGAAAAGGAGTGGCCAAGTGGGCAGAGTCTCGAGTGAGAGCATCGGCATATATGGAAACCGAAGTAGGAGCTTCTTCCTTCCAAGAACAGAACCAGGCAACCCTGAATCCAAGACCCAGATACCTAGACATGATCTCTTCCTGGCTAGACCAAGATGACATTTACAACCCCACTTTTCCCCAAGAGGTTGAAATGCTCGACGATCCTTTGTTCCAATTCATAACCTCAGATCTTGAGTACAATCTATTCTCCCACCCACCAAGACCAGACACCGACGAATCACTTGTGCACTTGCATGACTTCGATCCCCAGCCCAGCCCTGAAAGCGTCCAAAGTGTCGATACGAGACTGACCCAGAACCAAATGTTAGTAGACGTGTGCGACGCATTTCTAGATAGCGACTATCTCGGACTAATTGCACCGGCGGAGAGTCAAGGTAGCATCGACAATCATGTCTTTCAGTCCATAATGGATTCAACGACGCCAACGCTTGTGGATTCAGTGGAGGTTGACACTCCTCAACCAATTAACACTAATGCTGTTGATAATGCAACGACGACGGAACCTCAACCTTACGTTGAAGAAGACGATGAGGAAGCAACGGATGATGACCCAAAGCCAGGTGTGCCGAGTTGTAAGAATTTGATTTCGGAAAGGAACAGAAGGAAGAGACTGAGCCAGCAATTGCTTGCTCTTCGTGCTCTTGTTCCAAATATTACTAAGGTAAAAGCTAGTCTAATATCTGTATTAAAAGTTAAGAAAGAATTTTAAAACTGATTTGATGGAATTATATATAATAATTCTGTGTTTGTATTACAGATGGACAAAAGATCAGTGTTAGTGGACGCTCTATCGTATCTGAAGGGCATTCACGAAGAAACTGCACGGCTTCAAAAGGGGCTTAAACAACAACAGCAACCCAAAACGTTGAACAACTTGCCGGAGACATGGCCGGATAACCCAACCTCAATTCCCCGCACCCGGCGGCGGGGGTCAGCTTCCAACGCCACTTCGAGGACCAAACCCCATATTATCGAGGTATAGTGTAAACTTTACTTATATATATTACTTGTATGCATTTGTGTGGATTATATTGTAAAACAATAATAATAATGCAGATGGAGACAGAAAAAATGGAGGATCGGAGATTTATTGTGAAGATAACGTGCAAGGGTGGCAGTGGTGCGGGAGGAGAAGTTTTAAGAGTGATGGAGTCACTCGGTTTCGAGATTACTTACACTTCACTCGAGAGGATCAAGCCACAATTTATTCAAACCACGGTTTTCTTTAGGGTAAGCACATGTGTCTTTTGTTTTATGGAATTTCATCTTCTCTGCTTATTCCAGCTTAATTTAATGCAATATTGTTGGGTTCATTTATATCCATATGAGTAGGGTGAAGCAATATATTTGTTGTTTGGAAAATTTGTTCCCCCTGCGGTTCAAACTTTTCATTTTTGGGTTACGTTGTTTGGAAAATTGGCCTGACACAGCACAGGCTCGAGGCCTCCAACTAGCACAAGTGATTGGAGTGGTTGCGGGAGTGTCATACATGTTTCTCAACGTAACATACCTCTCGTCGTCTAATTAACCACAAAAACAAATTACTCTCAACCATTTCTGATTACTCTCAAGTCTCAACCATACATTATCAGAATTTATATATGGAACTATTACTATATACTGGTCACTAATCAGCCATCTCCATCGTGGAACATTTCCATGAATTTATGGACTAAAAGCCAAACTCCAGTTGTTAGAGACAGTCCGCTTCTGCTTCTTGTCCCAACAATTATATGTACGTGTTCCAACTTCCAACACGTTTTTGTCTCAACTCGTCATTTGATTCCAACTAGAGTCCACCGACGAGTCTATTTGGTCACACTGTGACAAGTCTACTACTTACCAAAATAATAACCAGCCGGCTTTGATTTTGATTTTGATTTTATTTGGACTTGTTTCTTTCCCGCAGTGGCACTGGGGGGGGGGGGGGGGGGGGGGGCTGCAAATGAATGGATCGGATCGAATCCGACATGAGATAATTCAATTTTACTGTATCCAATACATTTGCATCCCTATTTTCATGTCCACTCACTCAAGTCTCCTCTGTTCAGATTCAGTGTCAATAAACCTTTTAGCCAGCTTTTCTTTTCTTTGGAGCCCAGTGGAATAGAGATACCCGTAAAAACCATTAATCACAGTTTAATTGGACTGTTTAATGATCATTTAAGGAAGATTCTATGTTATCTTATTAGAAACTTGGTTTTAATTGACTTTTAAAATCAATTTGCAGGTAAGAAAACCCGTGAAGATGACGGAGGAAAAGCTAAAAAATTATATTGCAAGCACGGCTTTGAAATCAGGTCTGAGCATTCAGAAACATTGATGGAGAAGTGAGGTCCATTTCAGATGAGATGGTATAACAATCAATGTGCAGGTAATTAATAGCCATGATTAAACTAATGGTAACAGTAACTTTCATGGGACCACGTGATGGAGTCAGACATATCACGTGATTGTATCTTTATATATATGGCATTCTAGGACTTGGGACTCTTTTTTCCACGATGATGTGGTCACTGTAATAAGAAAGATGTTTGTAGTTGAATTTCTTCCATTATTAGTCTTTATTCTACAAGAAACAGAAGTAAGGGATGTATTATCAAAGCCCATTTTCGCTTGTATTCAGATCCCGTTTTCTTCCAAAAATCGATTTGCAACTTCGTCTTTTTTGTAAATGGGCCAAACCTGTGAGAAGCCCAAATAAGTTTAGTTTAACTACTTGAGCGTGTAGCTGTTATGATGTTGTATTCTAAAATCTCTTGACTGGCTTAACAACCAAGGTTCAAACTAGCGGCCCATATCGGCCGATACATATTGTTCTGAGACCCTCCGATACACCCCATAGTGGGTGTATCGGAGGTTTGACCGGTTTAGCGTGTGGAGGAGGCCTTAACCGAATCCCCTGAACCAGTTGCAAAAAAATAAAAATAAAAATAAGTACCAAATTACAGAGAGAAAGGGGGAATCAACCAATTTACAGAGAGAGAGAGAGAGAGAGAGAGAGGGAGTCAACCAATTTGCTACCCAGTGAGCAAGGGCTTCTGTGTAAATGCCAAATCCTGTGAGGCCCTTTTTTGCAAAGTTGTGGGCTAGTAAATTGGCCTCCCTCCTTGTAAAGGAAAAAGAAACAATCAAGTTTTTACAATTTTCCAAAATATCTTTACAATAGAAAAAAGCTTCAAAGACTTCACTTAAGTTCTTTGCGTTCAGTGCCTAGACTAAGGAATTGCAATCGCTGTCAATCACAAAAGGACCTTTGTTTAATAGTTTTCCTAGTTTCACTCCTTGAAGGCATGCGACAGGTTCTACTTGGATGGATGAGACTGAAATTGACTGGCCAAAAGAGATGCCTTCTATGAGGCCCAAATGGTCTCTATCTATTGCACCAAAACCTGCTTTTCCATCACACAAAAAAACTACTATCTACATTTATCTTCAGAAGATTTTGAGCTGGAGGTTGCCACAAAAAAGTTGAAATAGCAATTTAAGGTACTTGCAAAGAACCTAGCCACCTTTTCTGCAAAGTCCTCTTCCTCTTCTTCTAGGCTCTGTTAAGATAGAGAAGATTTTTAAGGGGGTTAAGCAATTCTTTGTCAAAAAACAAATTTATTCCTACTTTTCCAGATAGTCTAAAGAATAAGAGTTGTATAGCTTAAGAGTTCTTCTTTTCTGCCCTTCCTCTAATTATATAGACAAATCCACTCCAAGAACTAGTTGGAACATTCTTAGTTGAGGTTTAAAGTTGACCCGAACCACAAGAACTTGGCATGGTCACATTTAAACAGGGCATGCATAATTGATTCAGGTTCTTTGGTGCAGATGGGGCAAAGATTGGTCTGAGATAACTTTCTGCTAGTTAGGTTCATACTGACTACATTTGAATTCCAAAGACATCTCCATATGAGGTGTTTAATTTTTGGATCAGTTTTTTATTTTCAAAGCTCCTTCCAGGAATCTCTGTTTTGGTTGTTGTTAGTATTACCCAAATGGCCATAAGGAGGGGAATGGAATTGAAATCCTTCTCTGCTTGTTACAAGGTATGCTGACTTGACATAGAATTTCTCGGAGGAATTTCCTTTCTAGATTAGCATGCTCCCAGTTTTCTGAAGCTAGAGGAATTTTTTTGTTCTTATTTGAGTTTCTGTTTCTTTTGTTAAAGAGGCTTACAAGATAAAAAAATTCCAATACATTCTTTTCTTTTCTGGTCTATTGGGTCTTTGACCCATATTTGCCCTATTAAGTATTCCAAAATAGACGTCTCAACATTTGGTGCATGTAAATTTAGGGGTTGGGTTGTGATTTTTTAGATATGTGTCATTTGACAGGGCGAGACATTAAATGGCAAGATGTCATTGGTTGGGTCTTCTCAACGTAAAATCAAACCCAAAACACATGGTAGGGTAGGAAGTATGGGCAATCTAATGTTTGATAAGAAAGGCACAAAGAGACGTCAAACAAATACATTACAGGATGCATTGCATTGCATATCACACACGACAAGGACAAGTTCATAAAAGAGTGGGGACAGACCAGGATGCATCGGAGATCCACTTAACTAACCGCGGAGAGCCTGCAATTATGCTGGCTCGAATCCACGCGTCCATGTATGTACACCCAGTGACCATCTTTGACAACAACAAGGCAATGCAAAATATTGAGTGAATCACATTAATACATTTTTTTTTGTCTTTTTCACATTTTAGAAATTTTAATTTGTGGTGTAAATCCATGATGTGAGAAGAGATTATCAATCAAAATCGCATGAATTTTGAATTTGCCAATTGAGTGATGGCTCGGTTGGTATATAAGCGGACTAATCCCATATATTAAATGCGATTTTGAGTCCTGTTATCGGCTCTCACCATCTTTGTGAAGAATTATTAATGCTGTTAATTGTATTATGCCAAAGATAATTAGAGTAAATACGAGTAATCAGTGGAAAAAATGAGATTTTGATGAATACTGCCCAGTTGCTTAATTACCATTTTTTTGGGGGTTATTACTTTTATGATATTAGTTGATTGATTATAAATTTTTCCAATATGTTAGTCGAGCTCCATTAATTATTAGATTTTATGCACCTCAGATTTATTACTTTTTAAAATATACTTCACAAATATATTAGATATTATTGGTTAGCTAGTTATGTCTATTCGCGTGTAAGAGTGTGAATAGATTGCAAGTATACTTGCCCAGTTTTAATGCAGGTCCTAAATTTTAAATTACAACATCACATCAAATAAGGTTAATATTTATATTTGTATATTTTATTGGAACGCCCACCAGGGGTATACAGCATTTGAAATTCCAAGTTTGAATTCAAGATTTGACTCAATCTACACCCCCAACTATTTTATATGCAATAAAATACCTTATTGTTTATGTTAATTATTTCCTTTGCTTCCATGGGGTGGAGAAAAAGGAGAAACATGAGGATCAGTTTGGATAGAGTATAAATATAAATTTGTAGTTTATAAAATATTATATTTTATATTATTTTATATGTATTTACACTATACATATTTGTATTTATATTCCTTTCAAACCCACACAGTTTTATATTTTTATTCTTCTTTTTAATTAAAGAGAAAGAAGATCTCTCTGTAATGGAGCTATTCCTGATGATTCAGATGACCAAATCACAAGACACAAAACAGGGCAATTGGTTAAGTTGGATTGGATTGAACACCAACTCACCACACCCCATCAATGCCCATAGTATTATCATGGATGCACTCCAATAGCGACTTTGGAAAAAGGTGTGAGGGTTCAAATTGTTATAAGAAGAGGCTCTCTGCAAGGAAATCAGCTTCAGTGATCACAAGACAACGCTAACACCGTTTGTACACTCTCTTATGTTGGGATTTACATACGAGTAGTTGAAGCAATGTCGTTGCTTCAGAAAACAGTTCCACATGTCACATCAGAAAAAATGGTGCATTAAGAAATACAGCCTTGTTTGGAACCGTTGTTACAAAAACGCCATGCATTGGAATTTGGGAAAACGTGGCTCTAGAAAACGTCGAATTTAGTGTTTTTTTGGTTTTTGTAACCATTGCTGCCAATTGTATATCTGTACCATGACGTGGCATTAATGTGCCATCATGGAAACCATTGGATACCTGAACCAATGCTGAAAGCAATTATAGAGCATTAACTGGTGCCTTTCCCCATAAAAATATCTTATGTGGCAGCATTGGTGCCACACCACACAATAAAAAAGAAAAAAAAAAAAAAAAAACCCGTTTTCTCAGAAAATGGTGCAACAACGACTGTGCAAGTGTTGGTGTACGCCGCGTATGCATCCTTGTCACATTGCATCGTGTCGAAAGGAAGCAGCTTTTGAATAGAGAGAATTAAAATTAGACCTAGAAAGGGCAGCAATCACATAATTCACGTGGGTTGGCGAGTGTTTCTTTGAGTTTGCAACACACCAGAGCACGAGTACGTACTATTAATATACATTATTGATCCAATTGAACGAACCAAAAAGTGCTCCGTTTGTCTGAAATGCAAAACGTGCTACATTTTACACTTGAGTCAATTCTGCATTCAAATGTTTATGATTATAATTTGTATCCTTGTAATATTATCTGATATAAATTTTATACTTTTTTTTTGTCTCATTGGCATTCACCAGTAATGCAAAATTTACACTTTTTACACCAAATTTAAACTCTTTCCTATAAAGTGGAGATCTTATCAATTTGTTTCTTAGCATGTGTTTGGAAACGATGCAAATGGATTGTAAATGCCGGTTCAGGATAAATTTGCACTCTGGTTCATTTTTTATTATGTTTGGAAACATTACAGTTATGCATTCACAAATACCATACCAATGCATATTTACATTAATAATGAAATGTAAAAGCACATCAATAAAAAGGAAGTAAATTTGAATTCAAGTGGGCTTTTGATAAAAAATAAAAGCAAATGCTTTATTGAAATTCATGTTTGTATCAATTACAGCTAATAGTCTATTTGATAAGAAGGTAAATTTGTCGATGCAAAACTAACTCAATTTTACAATTTATATGAACCATTTTACACTCTACATATTTATATTCACACTTGCATTGTTTCCAAATGCAGCCTTAACTTATTCCTTCAAAATAAATAATCTCTACCCCACCTTCATTCTCTTTCATATAAATGGGGGATTACATCATTTTATCACTCGTTCACGAAGCAGCTCATGCACCGGTACCATAGATTTTGCCATGTAACTCACCACATCAAAGGTGTGGGGGTAATGATCGAGTTAATTTTTCACATGTTAATTTTCTAGTTCACATGCCAGGTCTGGCTTTGCAGTTGATAAAGCTTTTCTTCATCTACACCACACACACACTCTCTCAAAAAGAAAAAGAAAAAAAAAAAATCCTAATCCTAACATGAATCAATTTAATTATCAGCTTGATGTTCTACCAAGGTTGTAACTGTAGAGTTTGAATTTAATTTAAAATGTGGATATAAATGTTAGTTATCAAAGCCTTCATTTTTCTTTTAAATAGATCAGTTGGAACTTGAACAACATATGTTGATCAAGTATTATATAATTAATTTTGTTGGAAATTCAGGAATCATTAAGAGAGTGTTAGGAAGAGGTGGAGAATGAAATCATTTAGGCTGTAGTGTTTGGCATGAAAGAAAAAGTAGGAAACCTTATACAAGGCCTGCATGCGTTTTCTTCTACCAAAATATCAAAAAATTGGGTAACTATTTTCTTATAAGCTACATCAAAATCATCATCAATGTTTATCACAAGTATTGATATTATTTTATTTTTAAATTAAAACTTAAAAATTGTAAACTCCAAATATCAGTGCCTAAGTTGCCAACCACGGTGAGGGAAGACCTGGTCTCAAACCGATTGCGAAGCATACAGACCCAGTTTCCAACCATTACAACAAACAAGCACGTACTTAGCCTTAAGAGAGCATGCAGTAGAAAAACTGGGGGTGCACAGTGCACCACCCCAAACGTCTTCAAAATTAATTTTACAAATCCTTTGGTCACGAGAAATATATATTGTTCTTCAAAGATGCCAATAGTGAATTAGTTGCCTCGGTTGATTGATGCCTTTCAGAATCTGTGGTCCATTCCGTAGGGATGGGTCTACGGAATGGATGGTTTGGTTTGCTGTGATAGAGTCAATAGTTAGAAGGGAATCTCCCTCAATTATAATCTCTTCATATTGCACCCAATTCGTAGTTGACAATCCAACCCAACCCAACCCAACTAATTATAGCTTGACTGCCCTCTCTCCACATGATGCATTAAAGTTGAATTTAATTTTTTTCTACTTTGGGGACCAACTGATATATCTTTGAGTAAGGGTGTCAATTATATTCGAAAGTTCAATTTTGAATTTGAGATTCAACATAATCCCATCGGTCGAATTATATGGATAATTTGAATATTTAATCGGTCGAATTCAGATATGACCTGATTCGATTTGATAAATATCTGATTTTGACTAATTATTAATTCTTATATATAATATATAAAGTTTTTAAGTGTTTTATATAATATATATAGTAATTAAATTATATAAATAAAATATTTACTTTATATATTTATTAATTACCTAAAATAATTAATTAGTCCTAGGGTTGTGCATTCGATTTGTTCGGTTAAAAACTAAACCGAACAAACCGAATTTCATAAAATCGATATGCTATATTCCAAAACCAAACCGAAACCAAACTTCACCTAAACCAATCAAACCAAACCAACATTTTTTTTATTATTTCGGTTTATTCGATTAGAACCGAATTTTGCCATTATTTGATTATTCCTTCTCGGATCAAGGGATTGTACTCTCCTAAATCACAATTCACAAACAGTCAAATCTAGAAAATGGTCAACTCGAATAGAAAGGCTTGAGGCAAGCCATACTCTTCTAACAATCAAACATTGAAAAAAATAAGTGAAAAGTCTCCTCTTCTTGATTACAGTTTGCATAAGGGTCTGACATGTTAGGATCCTTGGGAAATATACTTTGCCATAGGCAGAGCACCAACAATACATCTTAGTCTTAGGGGTTAGGTGATTGATTTTCCAAAACAAACTCCAAGAGGTATCTCCCAACACATACTGTCATACTGAAATGAAGATGAATTTGCGTTGCCTCCTGTTCATACTAGCCCAAGTATGAGACACATTATGCCGATGGTGAGTGAGTGACTGAATGGTGCCTTGCCAGTTGTTGGAATATCACTTGCTGCTGCCGCTGGTGAGTGAGTGACTGAATGGTGCGGCTGCCGCTGGTGAGTGAGTGACTGAATGGTGCGGCTGCCGCTAGTGCCAGACTGAAGAGATGAGAAGACGAAGAGAAACTCATAAGTCACTAAGTCAGAAACGAAGAGAAGAGACTAGAGAGAAGCCTAAATGAGTGAACTCTGAAGAAGTGAAGAGTAGAAGACGCAATGGGCAGAGGGAACTGGGAAGGCCAAAGGGAGACTGGAGAGTGGGGATATGTCAAGCTCGAGCCCTTAAGGGTTTTGTGTTTTAGCCTAATGGCCTATATAATTACGAAATTGCCCTTACAAGTTTGGTTATTTCAATTAACTGAATCTCTAAATGTCATAACCGAAACCATAAACCGATAATACTAAAACCATATTTAAAATCGATCAAACCAAAACCAAAATTCCAGTTCGATTATTCGGTTTCAATCGAACTATGCTCACCGAATCAAATAAGGCGGGTTGGGTGCATTGGCTCTTTATCAAAGATATATTTATTTCAATGAATCCATATATATTCCAAATAATAAAAACCAAGCTTTTTGCCTTAGACTTGGCATTAGGAATGGCAATGGGTGAATTTTGTATGGGGATCATATTTTCCATCCCTAACCCCAGCTTTGAAATAAATTCCCACTCTCAACCCTAATCCCTGTCGGGGATAAAAATGACCTTCCTTGTATCTGCAATCCCTGACAGAGATGGTTTCCCTATTGAAAACCTGAATTCTTGAACTTTTTAAATTAAAATTATTTTTAAAAATATATTTACTTAAAATAAAGAGAATTGTTAAAAAAAAAACATATTTTAAATATATTTTGATATAAATAACATAAATAATATAATATATATATATATATATATATATATATATATATAATTAACACAAATAGTTGGAGGTAAGATGGGGCAGGGCGGAGAATTCACTCTCCATCCCTGTCTCTGATTGGATATCACTATCAATTGCCGTTGCCGCCCTTGTCCCTGATAAAGAATCTCCATCCCTGGCCCATAGGATTGGGGAAAGGGGGTTGGAGAAAATTGTCATCCCAACTTAGGATCATAAAGGCCTTTTATTCTTTTGAGTATGATTTTCAAAACTGAACTGGACCGGATGGTCGGACCAGAAAAACCAGGAACCGATCACCTAACCAGTTTTGTTTTTCGCAAAACCATTGATTTTGGTCAACAAACCACTAAACCGGCCAATTAACTATTCAAACCGATCGAATGGTTTTAACCGTTTTTCAATTTTTTTTTTATCAAAACAGGCCATCCATTTGGGTCGACCCGATAACCAGACCCTTGACCGATTGGGTCACCAGACCGGTTTTAAAAACCATGCTTTTGAACCAAGCTAATCTATCTTCACTTTCATGGGTCCAAGAGGTACCTGATTAACTAGAAACTATACTTGCTTTACAGCCATGCAATATGTGATTCACAATCACGCGGTCTGTGTCCTTCGGTTCTAGACCACATAAGATTGCAAGTTGGATATTAATCCTAGCTTTTTCTTGTAAACTAGTTTGAAGCACGTGGGCTTTTAATAAATCTATTAATTCTCTCTCTTTTTTATTATTTTTAGGGCTACTTCAAGAAAAACGTCAGAATTTGCTATATTTTGAGTACAATATAATGGAAAAGATAAGCAAACCGAAAAATATTGAAATTGCCCAGTGCTGCCAAATTATTGAACTCTTCTTTTATATGCATCCCGACGCTTGTAAACTTGAAGCACCACGGCTGATGATGACTTCGAAGCTCAACCTACTAATTCACCATCCCTTGTTGTGTAGCAGTGAAATTTGGGTGGATTCATGTTCTGGATGAGATTTTATCAAAATTTGAATGGCCCCAATTAGAACGAGTTGGAGCCTAATGTGTTGCAGTGACAATGTGCATGACAAGAAATAAACCATTCTGAATACTCATTGAGGGAAAAATGAATATATTTTAATTTTTTAAATTAAAATATAAATAAAAACAAAATGATTGACATCATAAAAAATTCATATCACGCGGAGATCCTCACAGGGATGAGGATCCTTATAGGGATGAGAATGGGGATAACCTTATCTCCAGAGGCGAGACGATGATGGGTATGGAGAATGGCTTCCTGTCCCCCCACCCTGTTGTGTTTCTAATCCCAAATTAGAATGACCTAGCATATTAGAATCATGTCATACTTTTCTTTTATCTCCTAATAATGAAAGGAGAATCATACCGGTAATTCTATTGATGGTTCCTTTTCCGAATTGAAAGGGAAAAACCAAAAAATGAAGCTTTGGGTGGTTAAAACATGAGAAACCAAAAGGATACATTGTGGTGGATGGTTATATATATGAAATGGAATTCTAGCATGTAAAAGTTATATGAGTTTGTGTGAAATATTATGCTATTTTGATACAAATTATTCGTGTGATATTCATGAGCATTTTCTAATTACAAGAATGGTATTATTTGTCTCCTTGAATTTTCTACCAATTACAAGAGTGTCATTGAAAACAATCATTTACCTTTTTTCTAATAATGCATATGACATTGAATTTTCATATAATTATAACAGTGTCATCAACATTTAATTACAATATTGCCACAAAATTGTTATTATCAATTTTATTTTTCATTTTTTACCTCTCTCTCTCTCTCTCAGAATTCAACCACTCTCTCGCATCCTCTCCGATAGTATACACTTGATAAAGTGTCTTATGCATATCATATGCTAAGTTACCTAATTGTAATTATAATTTTATTTGTTTTAAAATTAAGAATTAATGCAATTTAAGTATTTAATTAGATTAATTAAACTAATGATTAATTAATTTACCATAATTAATCAATTAAGTTAAATTAACTAATTGAATTACACTAAATTGATTTGTTTTATTCACCCAAATAGCTAACTTTAAATTTGCATAAATAGATAACATTGCCTATTCAATATGTTTGGAGGGGCACCCTACTAGTATATATATAAAAAACAATGTCAAGTGTTGAGATAGCCCTGTTTGATCTAGGGTCGTTTGGTCATTACTAATTAAGTAATTATCCAAATAAAGACCCAAGCCCATTTTTGGGGAGAGACCTCGACTCTCAAAATCATGGACTCCATTATCTCTCAACTCTAAGGGTCCGTTTGATTCGCAATCAGAATTAGAATTGGAATCGAAATCCTCCAAAACCAGAATTGGAACGGTCCATTCCCATAGTCTGTTTGGTTCAGATAAGAGTGGGAATGGAAATTAAAATCAACAAGAATGGGACTTCATTCCCAAAGGAAGGACAGGGAATGGCCATGAACGACATTGATTGTTATTCACAAATAAAGCGCGATTTAATCTCTTAAGGTTGCATTTGGACGCGATGTTAATCAGGAACCAATGTAAACTTTACATCGGGTGGATTTTGTATGCATTTGGAAAGAGGGTGTAATTATTATTGATGTAAAACTACACTCCAGTTCAGTTTTGCGTGCGTTTGGATGGAGTGTAGTTTTACGTTGATAATCGATGCAAAACCTCATCGACTCGAAAGTTTTACATCGATTATCAATGTAAAAACTACATCTATTTTATTCATGTAAAACTTTACACTCTTCCACCTATCATTATTTTCAAAAAAGCAACTGTAAAAAGCCATCAGTGTATTTTTACATTGATGAAGTTTTACACTGATTCCAAACACAGCCTAAATTAAATGAAAAATCTAACCCGAATTCACCATAAAAATAATTGCTATTATGGCTCTTCAAACATGCATGTGAAGAGAAATCTAACCCAAATAATTGAAAGATTGCCTCATACATGCCTAGTTGAGAGAACCAGTGGTGAAAAATAAAGGTCGTAACCAACTACCTCTGAGTTGATTCTCTGAAACATTGCATATGTGTCTCTTAACAATGACAAATCTACCAAACAATGTAAGTGCAATTTGGCGAGTGTTGAAGTGCAGTGGCAGCGGCTTATAGAGAGCCCAAAACAGCTGTTTGTTAGTACTTCGAAGAGATGCAATGTCTGGCAGCTGCTTCAGTCGCTTTGTTATATTGATAACACTCAGGCTGCTGCTGTAGGTTTTATGGTTCTGTGTCCTGATTCTTAACTTCCTTGCGGCTAGCAGTAGTAATCTGCATGGCTCAGAACAAGCTCAAGCATGGGCGGTTTTACAGGCATTACGGAGTGAGAGGAACAAATTAAGCTGCTTATATATTTGCTCAGAGGAGATCACATTGGTGCCCACAGTAACTATGGATTTTACCATCATCTGTATCATTCCCCTGCTGCTTGAGCTTGGCTGGTCTTTTATCTTTTCGGGCCCGGCGAAGAAGAGGGTTGAATCTTTCGAAGTTCTGACAAATTTAGCTTTTGCCAAACAAAAAATTAATCCACTTGAATCTTTAAAGAGAGTTCGCATCTCAACAAAAAATAAATCCACTTGAATCTGTAAAACGCCCCACACAACGTGCGACTATCACATGTTCAGTCGCACGCTGTGGGACGTGCCAACGTGCGGGGTTAATTGAACGGCTGTTAACTCATCATGTTAACCTTAAAACGAACTCAAATTTTCTCTCTCATACAACGTTTTAAAAATGATTCGAAAATGGAACTGTTTTGACCATCGGTTTCTAGATCAACGATTCGATCATTCGGTTCAAACGAATGGCCTGTTTTGACAAATAAATTAAAAAATAAAAAATGGTCAAAATCATTGAACGGGTTGATGGATCGACGATTCTACTACTCAGGTCAACAAGTTATTAACTTTTTCAATGGTTTTTAGTCAAATATCGAGTTTGTGGTAAAACGGAACCTGTTGCCTAGATGGTTCCTAGGCCGAATGGCCCGACCATCTAGGTCAATGGCGGTTCCCGAGCAATCGTCATTGTCGAAAATGGAATTAGATCCGAGCTCGGGGGGAGGGGAGTAGAACGGGGTCAGGCATGATTTGAGGTAAGGTTTTCGAATCGTCATTGACTCGAACGGTCGGAACCTTCGGCTCGGGAACCATCCAAGCAACTGGTTCCATTGACCCGAGCGATCGAACTGTCAACCTGTCGACCTGTTCAACGGTTTTTGACCATTTTTTATTATTAATTATTTTTTATTTTTTTAATTTATTTATCAAAATGGCCCGTTTATTCGAACCAGAAAATCAGACCGTCGACCCAAAAATAGTGGCCAAAATGATTCCGTTTCCGAATCATTTTTTAAAACATTAATCTGAGATTAAGGAGCAAAAATATGAGAGAAAAGAGGTTTAAGCTCATTTTAGGACTAACGGCCGTCCCATTAACCCCGCACGTAGAAACACCCCACCACATATGACTGGAGATACGGCAGTCGCACGTTGTGTGGGGCGTTTGTGAGGCAACAGGTGGTGAGGCGGAGATGCCAACTCCTTTAAAAATAGGATTAACTGAATGTAATAACTATTTAATAGGGTTGGAATCAATTATAACATTCCAAATCAGCCGTAAAATAGACGAGACTCAACCATTCCAATTGGGATTTGTTCCTTCTCACACCAATCTTCCGGATGTACTGCTCAAACATATGGTGAGATTGGTTCGAAGGAACGTTCTGTCAGAAACAGATCCAAACTACTCACAAATATAGGCCCTATTTATTTTGTCACTAGTGTGGGGTATTAATATTGGTCCACAGCCTGCAATACAGCTAAAACATTCAGCTAGTCTGAATTCGAATCTTTCAGCTCCCCCCTCCTTAACGGGCCCCTAAGTACAGACAGAACAAAACAAGTAGGTATGGCGTACGGATGCCCTCGTGACCACATGTTTTGGTCGGTCTCCCGCATAGTACCGCGATGGTTATAGATCATGTTAGCGATGTTTGTTAATGAGTACGGTCCAGTATTTAACTCCGACCTCAACTGTTAATGAAATCTTAACGATGTGGAATATCATCCCTCCACTTGGCAAAACTACATTCATCACGTGGAGAGGTGATCTTCTTCCATATCTCTTTTCTCTGTTTGCAACAGCCCATCTGCCCAGTGACCATATTTTTTCCTTTCTTTTCACCATCGTTTCCTTCAAATCAAAATCAAACACAACCTATATAATGATATATAATGAGAGAAGAAACTAGTCATATTGTTATATTTTAACGAGACGGGATGTGCTGAAACCCAAAAGTAGGGTTGTTCATAAGAATGCCCAACCCGACTGAATCAATCAATCCGGACAGATCCAATTCGAGTCGACTGAGTTTTCATCAGTATCAGTCGGTTTCGGATTGGGCAAATATATAAATCGATATATTGGGTTGGTTTCGGTTTTTTTGTGTAAAAACCAAAACCAATCCGACCCGAATCGAACTAGTCTTCTATTAGTTCGGTAGTTTCTAGTTTGAGTAATTTCCTACTTAATTATAACTAATCTTATATTAAAACTAGAAGGTCCATTAGGCAATTACAATTAGAATAGGCAATATATCCTAGTTTTTAACTTTTTATAATCATTTACACCAAATAGGCAACCCATTAGACAATTACAATTAAATTCAATTAAATATCCTTTTGTACAGGAGCAAAACCGAAACCAACCCAACCCGATTCAAACCGACCAGGTCGATTTGACCTATCAATGGATCGGTTTTGATTTCCACCTCAGATTACCCGACCAAGTCGGGTCGGTTGAAAAAACCCCAATAAACCGACCCAACTCGACCCGTGAACACCCCTACCCAAAAGTGCGCAAACCCACTGAAATAATGATATTCAGCCGCACATCAGGCAAATCTCCCGCATCCTTATGAATGAATTTAATGTATAGTTTTGTTCCTGATGTGCGGCTTGATATGTCATCTTTTCAGCGTGTTTGTACTTTTATTTTATTTTAACTAGGAATCCCTTATTTATTAATTCTTCTTTCCCTTCGATGCGATTATTTTGACGCTAATTTCATGAAAACTTTGCTGATCATCATTTATAAGGCTCTATTTGTCTGAAGTTGATTTCTGAATTAAATAAAAATTTTACATCTAGTTTAGTTGTTTGTCATCATGATTTGCATTTGTATCTAATATGAAAATTGTACTTTTTGTCTCATTTATATTCGCAAATCACGACAGTGCAAATCTTGCATCCCAAAAACTGATTGTAAAATTTGGACCACCTTTCTCGTATTTAAATTTTCTTTCAAATTGCTACCTACCACACTCTCAAAACGAGAGTGACACTTTTACAATTTCAAGGCATGTTTGCATCCAAAATGAGAACAAGGTTTTTATCTAAAAATGGATGCAAACTTTGCACTCAAAATTAGACAAACTAAAAATGATATAGTTTAATTAATCTAGGAATTCCTGTTTGCATCCAATATAACTAAAAATCGTTTGGCAAAAAAATAAATTTATTATATAAAATCAAACCAACTTTTCATTTGCATAGACCAGAATATACACTACATATTTGCATATACACTTTATTTGCACCCTTTCCAAATGGAGCTTCAGAGACATCTAGGACAAAGTTAAATCTGAAGACAAAAGACAAACAACAATTCAGCCTATTTTCACTCCCATGAATTAATAATTAAGGAAAATTATAAAAGTTACAGTGCAAGCAAACTGAATTATATGACTCCGGATTGAACCACGTGATCATCGACGGCGGTGTTTGATAGTTGATACACCAAATTATTGTGCATACTTGATATTATGCATCACCATCTCCTTTTCTTCGGAAGGTGGTCACATTTGTTTGCGTCTCCTTGTTGGGACTTCGGAGGGTAAAAGAAAGAAGGGTTTTCAAATTAGTGGGAAAGGTGTGGATAAGAATTTTGTGGTGGTTTATCACAGTGTCAGTCAGCTCAACTGTGCCCGTGGTGGGGGTACAAGGAGGAGAAGGACAAAGGGTTTCTTCTTCTCCTTCTTCTTCCATTTTTCTCCCCCTTTAAAAACCGAAACAAATTTAAACTCCTGGAAACATAGAAATTCAATGTCATCAACAATTAAGCCACCAAACTTTTTTGGACGTTTCTATATCAATTCTCTTTATATTCCCAAGGCCCAACTCAGAGAGAGAGAGAAACAAGGAAAGTCCAGACTGTGACATAGAGCGAGAGAGTATTAATTTCATCTTCTTATTATTGTGTGATGTGGTTTGTCATCCATTTTTTTCCCCATCAAAGCCATATTAGCAGTTGAGTGAACATTCTACTGAAAGTAATTAAAAGAGTGACCTACTGCTACTGGGTTGGACATCGAGCTAGTGTTATAGGATCAGTATGGAAGAAGTAGGAGATTTTTCCTTCCAAGAAGAGAACCAACCGACAATTGAGACAACCCCGAATCCAACAACCGGGTACGTAGACATAATCTCTTCTTGGCTAGACCAAGATGACACTTACAACCCTAGTAGTAGCTTCCCCCAAGAGTTACAAGATCTTCAAATGCTGGATGACCCTTTATTCCAATTCATAACCTCGGATCTAGACTCCAATCTTTTCTCCCAGCAACCACCAAGACCACACACCCATGAATCACTACTGGACTTCCCTAGCTTCGATCCCGGCCGACCCAGCACTGAAAGCGTCCAAAATAGTGTTGATACGACGCTGATCACCCACAACCATCTGGAAGTAGATGTCCGCGACGCATTTGTAGATGATGGCAACTATCTTAGCCTTCTAATTGCACCAGAGGAGAGCCAAGATAGCATCGACGATCATGTCTTTCAGTCCATAATGGATTCAACGACACCAACGGCTCTGGATTCAGTGGAGGTTGACACTCCTCAACCGATTAACACTAATGCTGTTGATCATGCTACGGCGACGGAACTTCAACGTTACATTGAAGAAGACGATGAAGAAGCAACGGATGATGACCCAAAGCCAGGTGTGCCGAGTTGTAAGAATTTGGTTTCGGAAAGGAACAGAAGGAAGAGACTGAGTCAGCAATTGCTTGCTCTTCGTTCTCTTGTTCCCAATATTACTAAGGTAATCTTATTGATGAAAACTAGCTAGTCTCTAAGATTTCTATTAATTAAAAAGAAAGAATGTGCAAACTGATTTAACGCAATCAATATAATGGTTAATTTGGTTTGTATTACAGATGGACAAAAGATCAGTGTTAGTGGACGCTCTGTCGTATCTGAAGGGCATTCATGAAGAAACTGCACAGCTTCAAAAGGAGCTTAAACAACAACAACCACCCACGTTAATCAACTTGCCGGAGACATGGCCGGATAATCCAATCCCAAATCCCCGCAACCGGCGGGGGTCAGCGTCCAACATCACTTCGAGACCCAAAACCAAGATTATCGAGGTAATTAAAATCCCCACCAACCAGGTCTAATGGCATGAAACCCTGATCATTTGAAATCCGGCCGATGTATGCTTGCTACCTAAATTGATGTTATTTATTACATTTCTATGTCTACATTTGATTATTTATATGGTATAATAAAGTGTACATGAAATTTTATTTACTTATTGCATATATTAATTTGTGTATTGTAAATCAATAATAATGCAGATGGAGACAGAGAAAATGGAGGATCGAAGATATGTGGTGAAGATAACATGCAAGGGTGGCACTGGTGTGGGAGGAGAGATCTTAAGAGTGGTGGAGTCTCTCGGTTTCGAGATTACATACACTGCGCTTGAGAGGATCAAGCCACAACTTCTTCTGACGACAGTTTTCGTTAGGGTAAGCAGCTATCCTTTTCTACTTATTTATTCATCTTCGCTCATTCCGGTGAACGTGTGAAAACTCAAGTCGATCGCTCTTTCGTCAGCCTCAAAAAAAAAAAAAAATCCAGATTTAAAACAATGTTGACGAAACAAACAACAGAGGCTAACACATCCCCCAAACAAATTCATAACCCCCTTAAACCATTGTGACAGAGGGACTTAGATGAGATCCCAAGTCTCCACTACAACCAGTCAGTGGTTACCAACTGAGTAACCATCAATTTGTTACTTCAATACAATGTTGATGCATGTAACAGACTAACAGTAGGGTGCTTTCTGGAGAAGCTATAGGGAGTTGGGAATCTGTTGCGCACAAAGACTAGAAGTGCAACTTGGTTTATGCTTTTGTCAAAATTTGAATGGATCCAAGACTGAGCTAAAAGTAGTATAAAATGCTAACACGTACATCCCTAAGAAATTAGTGCATTATATATGCACAAGACACTATGGCTGCGCATTGACAATTGAGATGTTTCCAATGTGCGAATGTAATGCATTTGTTAGTAGCTAACACCCTGGAATGAGCAAAAATTTGGGGATGACACGCATCTTACAATGCACAGCCCTATATACTGTAAAATTGGAGCATATACACCTCACGGCTGACATGGTGCCATGGCGCTAATCGATGGGCCCCGTGCGATGCTCGATTGGGGTCGAGAAAGCCTACAAATGCAAGCAATAACACATAAAAGGAAACATGAGTGCATACAAATTAGACAAAATGCAACTTATATTGCATTCATCAGTGGTAAGCACAAGCACACAGTACAGTGTCGAGGGGATCTCGTGCTTAACCTTTACATGCTTATGAGCTCACTCGACTACCTACCTCCCCTCAAAGAGTACGTTAAGCTTTTGGGGGAGTGACAAAATGATACATCAAAATACTGTACATGCATACTACTATTTACATAATTGCCATTGGCATACCCCCCTTACAAAAAGAGTACAAGGACCCAACCCAAAACACTTAGATGGCGTGCTAATGGCGCTGATGGGGGTTGAACCGTCACAATGGGGCGCTCTTATTGCTTAGTGCCCAACAAGAAAGGCAATATCGTAGAGTTGGTAGGGCCGTCATCTGTCATGACATTCTTCTAGTGCCATTGTAATCGCTGGCAGGATATGCTCGGTTGGTGTGTTAGGCAGGTCGGAGTCCACCAATGTGGCTAGGTAAGTGGCCTCTCCTTTCCGCACTCCATCCTTGAGTTGCAATGCTGAGAGCATCTTGGGGGTAGACGTGGTCTCTGGCACAACTAGAACCATGCAAGGAGCCTGATCTTCGAATATGCACACTTTGCTGAGAAAGGGCATGGGCACCACCTTTACTTGAGTTAAGAAGTCCATGCCGAGAACAATTTGAAAATCATCCATAGGCACGACTGAGAGGTCTATTATCCATTCCCAGTCACCAAGTTGCAAGACCACCCCATGAGCTACACCTCGTATGGGTTTGGCATTAGAATTCACAGCCTTCAACCATCTGACTTCATTGGTAGGTGCAAGTTCTACTTGGGATGCTTCCTCCATAGAGATAAAGTTGTAGGTATCACCTGTATCCACCATGGCTCTTGTGGGCTTACCATTCAAGCGAATGTCTACATATATCAGTCCCTTCGGCTTGAACTTCGATGCTCCCTGTGGGCTCGTCTTCTTCTTCATTGCATTGAGTCTTTATAGAGGCCCCCATTCTTGTCTCCCCTGGTTCCTTCTCCTCTTCGCTATGCTCATCATCACTAAGCTTTGCAAGCAAGGCATTGAGCTTCCCCCGACTAGGACAATCCTTAGCCCAATGTTTTCCCTCACAGATGAAGCATGGTGCCGGAGGTGTTCTCTTCACAAATTAGCCACCCCTGTATCCAGAGTCTCCCTCGAGTCTCCTGTAGAACTTAAAAGTGTTGCGTTTACTTGGGCCAGAGTCTCCCTTGGGCGCATAGTAAGGTTTCCTATTACCTCCAATCTTCCCTATGCCCTGGTATGATTTAGGTTTGGGGCCATCTTTGCTTGGTCGCCTGTTGTATACCAGTTGTTTAGCAATGACCATGGCTGTGGCGAGGTCCTTCACACCTCGTCTCTAGAGTTCAAGCTCGGCCCATTGTTGTAGGCCGTCCATAAAGTTGAAGAGCAAGTCTTTATCTGACATGCCTGTGATCTCGAGCAATAGTGCGGGGAACCCCTTCACGTACTCATGCAATGAGCTCGTGTGTTTTAGGTTTTTGAGCTTCCGACGGGCTTGGTACTCCACGTTCTCTGGATAGAACTGGCGCTTTATCTCGCTCTTGAACATGGACCAGGTATTAATGGAGCATAATCCTCACTCCACATCGGCACATCTCCTATGCCACCATAACATAGCAACATCATAAGATACATAACAACAGTACGCACCTTGGCCGCCTCCTCAACGAGTTCGGCGGCGGTGAAATATTGTTCCATTTGCCACAGAATGTTGTCAAGCTCCCGGGCATCGCGGGTCTCTACATATGATGTAGGCTCGCGGACTTTGATCTGTGGAGGGGTTGGAGTAGCAGGTGTGCTGGCTGTACTGGCCATCAGCCTCTTCAGAAGGGTCACTTCGCCCTTCAAGTCTTCAAGTTGGATCTGTAGGCACTTCACCGGGTCTTCTAGTGGGTTGTCTGGCCTGTTGGAGCTGTCACCGGACTGGTCCTCCAATCTTTCTACGACCAATGCTACGGTCTCAAGGTTGAGTTAAAGCTCATCCACATGGTCACGGTTTTCACCAACCACTGCTTCACAGTGCATGATGCGCTTGTCCATGGTTGCAAGCTTGTCAACTAACTACTTGTCACGCTTGCTATGCTTTGAGCTGACGCCTTTGTCTTTGGGAGAGCTACCTCTAGGCTCGTCCTCATCATAAACCCGTGAGATCCCTTCTTGGATCTCCTCTTGCGTGTCATGATTCTTAATCGGGCTAGTGTTGTTGTGGGGCACGACAGGGACTCATTGGGCTTAACAACCGCTAGTGTCAACAAAGCTCTGATACCAACTATCACAGGGCTAATCGACGGGGCCCCATGCGGCGCTCGATTGGGGTTGAGAAAGCCTACAAATGCAAGCAACAACATACGAAAGGAAACAGGAGTGCACACAAATTAGACAAAAGGCAACTTGTATTGCATTAATCAGTGGTAAGCACAAGCACACAGTATAGTGTCGAGGGGATCTCATGCTTAACCTTTACACGCTTATGAGCTCACTCGACTACCTACCTCCCCTCAAAGAGTATGTTAAGCTTTTGGGGGAGTGACAAAATGATACATCAAAATACTGTACATGCATACTACTATTTACATAATTGCCATTGGCATACCCCCCTTACAAAAAGAATACAAGGACCCAACCCAAAATACTTAGATGGCATGCTGATGGCGCTGATGGTGGTTGAACCATCACAATGGGGCACTCTTATTGCTTAGTTCCCAACAAGAAAGGCAATATCGTAGAGTTGGTAGGGACGTCATCTGTCATAAATAAAGGCATGCATGCATAATGGGGCTCCATTCTGCCACCCACAACCCATTCCGGCTCACATGCTACCGACCAGACATTTACAAGTGCTTATTGGGAATTAGACTTGTTCATGGGACGGGTAACCCGATGGCCCAGCCTGGCCCGGCCTGAATCCCGGTTGGGCTTGATCATGTAATTAGGCTTTCGTACCTGATCTCGGGCCTAACACATTAAGTTCGATTGTATTTCAGGCCGGGCTTCAGATTTGTCAAAAAAGCCCAGCCCGAGCCCGGCTCGACCCAACTTGACCCGACTCAGCATTATATATTTTATAAAATATATAATATGTATTTTATATATTATATAAAATATATAAATAATATAATATTTACTGAAATATATATTTATAATCTAATATATACATTTTTTATTCTTTTCTTTATAATTCTCTCTCTCTCTCTCTCTCTCTCTCTCTCTCTCTCTCTCTCTCTCTCTATTTAGCCGCTTCAGCAGTAGTAATAGTATGGGCTAAATTTTGGGCTCGGGCCCAAGCCCGAGCTTCAGGCTTTTTATGAGGGTCGGGCTCGGGCCCAAGTTGTAGGCCCGATGGTCGGGCCGGGGCCTTAGAAAAATTTGTTAATACAGAGTGAAAGCCCGACCCGATCCTGACCCATGAATACTCCACCCACAGGTGTATTTGCCCCCACTCAGTTTCACTGACCAGCAAAGTTGAAGAATCTCCGAAGAAATTCAGAGAATCTGCAACCAAAGCCGCCCTTCGTGAGCCACGCGGGCGCAAGCGAAATGTGCCTCATTGCGCCACACACACGTGTGCGTGCACGTTGCACGATATCAAACCCCTATACTCTCTTCTCTACTATTTCTAAGGAGCGTAAATCAGCTCTTATTAAAATACTGAAAACAAAACTTATAATTTTCCAATGTGGGGCAGGTTCAAAACTGAGTTTTGTAAGAGAAAACTAATTTTTCAATCAAGTGTGCATGTGCAATTTCTCATGCAATTGGCCAATCAAATCCATTGGATTTAATCTCTTATAAGATTAAAATCCAACAATAGGTTGTTTATATATATATATGTGTGTGTATACTGTTAACACCCAATAACAGACCAGCTATTGAAATAAATTCATATCATATACGAGTTCACATATGCACCCCATAAGGAGGTGCCCCACAATGTTCCACAGTATATTCTCATAGTGTGTGTATTGAAAACATTTCCCCGATGATAATATCAGAACCAATAGTATAATCATTGGGAGATGTTTCTAATACACGGCAGGGAAGTGATGTGGTGGACGTTGTGGGGCGCTACCTTGTGGGTGCAGATCTGGACTCATCATCATATACAGTGATTTTTTATTTCAAATGCGGGTGTAGACATATTTGATTAGGGGTGCATGGGAAACTTGAATAAATGGTTCCTTAGTAAAAATGCGATATTCAACCAATTTTACTGATTGATAGAATATAATTATTATTATTTTAAAGTAGATATAAGCACATGCATTCAAATCGGATTTTATGAGATGGTATACTATTTGCAGCAATTACATACCTTCCCTAGTGGAATAGAGAGTCGGTAAAGAAGATGGATCAAGTTTGATTGGATCTTTAATGATAAGAATCTATATCAATCAACCATTTGTTATCTTATTATTTAGTTTTAACTTTTAAAATGTATTTGCAGGTAAGAAAACCCAAGAAGATGACGGAGAAAAAACTAAAAAACTGCATTGCAAGCACGGCTTTGAAATTAGGTCTGACCATGCAGAAACATTGATGGAGAGGTGAGGAATAAATTGGTGATCCTGCAGGTGGTTAGAAGGAGTAATCCTGCTTAAAGCAATGCTAATAGCAATTTTCATGGGATCACGTGAAGGACTCCCTTTCCATCATTGGTGATCAATCCTGCAGCTAGGTAGGATGTTTGTAGTGAATAACCTACTACTGTAGATTGTAGGACTCCCTTTCCATCATTAGTTTATAATCTACATGAAACAAACACAAGTTTCCGGAATCTTTATTAAGCTATTAATTTGTGCGTACAAGCACCTTTTCACGATGGATTTAAAAGCATCAAAAGCTTTTTCCGATTGATCAAACTTGTGGATGGATTTTCTTTTATAGATCGGAAGGCGCTATACAAATAAAATTAAGAGACCAAGGAAAAACATCCAAACTTACAATACTTCTGGTAAGTGTATTACGAGCCAACCAATCTATTGCCTGATATGCTTTCTAGAAAAAACGTGACAAAAAGAGACACTTGAGTTCAAACAAGAAAGAACAAGATGGCATTTTTCAATAATTTTCTGCAATCTCCATAGTGAGTTTACAGCCTTCTTCAAACAATCGATGATGAGCTGCTTCCAGTCTCTTTCAATAATGATACGGCAATCTCTCAAGTTGAAGTTGATGGAGATGTTAAATTCTTTGGCAGAGTTAATAGTAGTAATACCAACACAATGAGCTTTGATATTGATGAATCTATCAAGGTGGAACAGTGATGGATTTGTCTTTTTGTCATTGGCTTGCTTAGTCCATTATTTTCACCCGGACCCCTCCTGTACCAGGTTATTTTTCATTTTCCGGAATTGAAATTTATGATAAAACAAAATAATTCGTTTTTTAGTATTACATATATGGTGATTAGGAGGTGGGGACAGAGAAGTGTGCAGGTGAGATCCATAGGCCTTACTGGCTTCCTTTCCCTTCCCTTCCCTAGTTTTTCCTTCAAACCAAACACTGCCTTAAGGGTTGGGTTGTGATCTTTCTAGATGTGGTTTTTCACAGGTCGTTAACCTAATGGATAGGCATTAAGACTACGTTTTACTGGTTTCCCCACATTTCTCTTCCTTTTTCCTACTTTTTCCTTCAAGCCAAAAATAACCTAAATGATTTGGGTTTTGATATGAAATGCCATCACAACGTTCCAACCTAAAAAAGGCAATGGTACCAAGTACGATCTTAATTAGGTTCTATCATTTTCCTCTTCCCTCTCTGTTCTCTTTATCCCTCCACCACAACTCTTCAACCATATCAGCATATCTTTATTCAAGACTTTTGATGGTTGTGGTAGAGACTTGGGTCTGATGGTCTTTGACTCTGGAGACTTCAAGATAGGACTTTAGGCACTCTTACAAACAGAAAGTATACGAGATGCCAAGTACAAAAGCAAAGACATGAATCCCGTTCAGTGTAAGATGCTGAGTTGATCTGAATGTTAAAGTTAAAAATCTCCCACAAATTTTGTTGGAAAATGAGGTCACTATAATTTTGGAGGAGAAGCTCTGAGGCACGTCTAAAGACACTGTCTTTAGAACGTTATTTGCCTCCACTCAGTTTCACTGAGTTTGCTGTTGGGTTACAAGCAAATCCGTTCCCAGGATACAACAGAGCCTTGGGCGAGAATCTGCAACCAGCAAAGTTGAAGAATCTCCGAAGAAACCTTCGGTGAGACTGTAGCAGACTGGACTAAGAGAGAGAGAGAAAGAAAGTGAATTTCGAAATTGTGTGTTTTTTTAGTCTGATTCATGTTCCTTAAATAGTTTATGAAGAAAATGTAGGTGTTGGTTTAGAGAAGGCACCTTAAACAGTCGCAATTTCAAACATTGTGATTGTTTAAAAAGTAGTTAATAGTTAATGACTGTTAACTTTGAATTGTGTCTCTTGATCACACCCGATCGAATCGTGATCATTGATCTCATCAACAGTGATCAACGGTCATCAATGCACCAAAACCAAAGCCGCCCTTCGCGAGCCACGCGGGTTCGAGCAAAGTGCGAGCAAAGTGCGCCTCTAAAGTACCTCATTGCGCCGCACACATGCATGCGCACGTTGTGCAGTATCAAACCCCCAAACTCTCCTCTACTATTTCTAAGGAATGTAAATCAACTCCTATTGAAATACTGAAAACAAAACTTATAATTTTCCAATGTGGGACAAGTTCAAAATTGGGTTTTGCAAGAGAAAAACTAATTTTTCAATCAAATTTGTATGTGCAATTTCTCATGTAATTGACCAATCAAACCCATTGGATTTAATCTCTTATGAGATTAAAATCCAACAAATTTACTCTTGGTCATGTACGTGCTTTTTGTTTCTAAACTGAAACCAAAAGCATGTGGAAGATGTTTTGATATGGTTATTTAATATTATTTTCCTTAAAATCATTTAACTTTTATACTATAAAGTTTACTTTTGTTTTAGAAAACGTTATTTTGATGGCCTTAAAAACATATATTGTTTTGTGAAGAAAAATCAACTTGTTTTTAATTTTTAAAATAGAAAGCACAGTTTAAGAGTGTATATTACTTTTTTTTTTTGCTTATGTGGCAATTTCAAAAATAAATGAAATTATAAAAAGCATTCATGTTATATAACACAGCCTTAGTAGGACATTGACCAAACTCAAAACCTTAAGGATATTGATGAAACTTTGAGTTAAATCCCTCATAAAACAAAGGGAAAATTCCCGATAGGTACCCTATATTTTAAGTTGAGTGCCAATTTAGTACCCGAACTTTAAAATGCGACAATCTAATACCAGAACTTTTGAAATGCGACAATCTAGTACCTACCGTTAATGGACCGTCAGTTATGTATATCACGTGAACTCATCTGCGATTTAAGACATTTGTAAATGCCCCTTACACACTATTCATCATCTTCTTTATGGTCCTCCAACCCCTTACCAATCTCCCCAACTCTTCATCTTCTTTGCCATTTGAGCAAGATCGAACGTAACAGTCTCTTAACGGGATGGTTCACGGGTCGGGTTGGGTCGATTTACTGAGGTTTTTCTAACCGACCCGGCCTGGTCGGGTTACCTTAACTTGAAACCAAAACCGACCCGGTGTTAAGCAAAACCAATCTGGTCGGTTTGATTCAGGTTGGGTCAGGTTGGGTCGGTTTCAGCTCTAAGTTCAACCATGCCCCCCATGTGCCTGTGTGGTGCAAGTTTGGATTGTCAGTTTGAGAATTTATTCTCGGTAGAAGTGAAGACGGCAAAAAGAAGACAAATTGATAAGCACCTGGGATTAGAGATTAATTTCACTATGAAAACTAAAATCATGAATTTCAAACTATCGACTTGTATATATTGCACAAAGAATTATGAACAACTAAACAAAGTATACAATAACATGCTTCTTTATCTAAGTCGGTTCAGGTCGGGTCGGTTTCAGTTTTCACACAAGAAAATCGAAACCGACCCGAACCATCGATTTATGATGTTTTACAACCCAAAACCGATTGGTGCTAAAGATAACCCGGCCGACTCGGGTTGGGTTGGTCCGAGTTGGTCGGTTTGATCGGGTTGGGCCTTCTTATGAACAACCCTAGTTGCAGACTTACAGACTTGCAGATTGTAGATGTTTGATAAAGAAAATTAGATGATACTTGAAGGGCATTTATCTTTTTTTCCATAACACTTAACGGTTGATTAACAGTAGATACTACATTATCGCATTTTAAAAACTCGGATACTAAATTATCGCATTTTAATGTTCGGATACTAAATTAACACTTGACCTAAAGTACAGAATACCTATTAGAAATTTTCCCTAAAACAAAAATAGAGGGAAAATTTTTGAATCAATCAGGCTTTTCTTTCTTTTCTGTGAACTAATCAAGTAGATTAGCAGCCAAAGTTTTCCCAACTTGGTATCCGTCCAAAATATGAGGTATAGATAAATTCCGTACAAAAAAGGCAAGCAGGCTACTCTGTATAATACCAATAAAAATTAAAAAAAAAAAAAAAAAGAAACTCAATTCATTATGTATGAGCTTTTTAGTTGGCTATATCTATTTGCACATATATGTGTATGTCGTGTGTATATATATACTATATTATGTAAAATTATATTTCCTTTTAAGTTTTGATGTAGATGATGAATCGATCAGTCTCACCTCATATAAAGTCGTATAAAGTTAATACGTTCCCATTTAATCTTTACTTATGTTTGTACGCTATATGATATTTTGAGAGTTTTGACCAATCAAAATCACCCCATGAATATTGATGAATTCACATTATGGGTTAGTGTACAATTTAGAACAAATTAAGTCTTATGTTTGGATGATTCAAATTCTAAGGTTCAAAATATCACAATATATCAATCTATATAGGCGGATATGCATGGGTTTTTTTTTATCTAAATATGCATTGGGGTATTGGCTTTGGAACATGTTATACATGATAGGTAGGGGTGCAAATTGGGTGGGTTGGGCCAGGTTTATGATCAATTTGGGCCTGGTCCTAAAATTTGAACTTAAGGCCTGAGTCTGGACCGAGTCTGAGGTTAAGCCCAATTTTCCCAAACTGAGCCCAGCCCCCACTATAATTTGATGAATTTGGGTTGGGCTCGGGCCCAAGCCGGACGTGGGTTGATCAATGAATCCACTCTAAAAATATATATATATATATATATATAATTTATGTATATATGCATGCAAAATGTGTATGTAACCTCGCCCATATCAAATGATCAGATCATACTGTGACTATATCAGCTTATATCAAGTCTGTATTGGCCGATACAGGTCAATACTGTTATTGTTTTCTTATTTACTCCTCTCTCATTCATTTTTGTTGACTTTTATGTCAAAAAAAAACTAGAAACAAGGGGTAAGGAGATTCAAACCCAAAAATCTCTATCGCAAGTCTATACTTCAATTACTTGTTGTAATTATGTTATTTTTTAGAGTTTAATTTAATATTTATCTTGTTGGATAATATTTATTAACAAATTAAAAAACAATTTATTATTAAAATTTATATATTTATAAATATTAACAATAATTATGTTGGTTTCATAATAATTAAGATATACATGCCACTCATGCTGTGTGCTAGATGTGTCCCAGTAGTTCATACTTGATATAAAATATCAAGTATCTATTTTATATAATTTATTTATAGACATTTAAATATAGAATTACTGTTTTTTTGGATTTAATTGAATTTTGATAACTTATACATGTGTTTCTTAAATTTTCTACCGTATCTAATGGTGATACATATCTAAAAATTATCTCTCGAATACCGTATTCAACAATAACCCAGGCAGTCAAACTGTTGACCTGTTCAAATAATGCAAGTTTTATATTCATAAACCATACATATATGGATAGACACATGTACACATACACGCCTCTCAATTTTCAGTATGGGCTAATTGACCAACCCGAATCAATGCTTGAATTGGATAATTCAAGGTTGACCTTGGGCTCAGATTTCAGGCTCAATTATTAGGATTAGACTTGGATTTAGTTAAAACATGTCCTAATCCAGTAAACTTGCACATCTAGTTAAAATTACTGATTATAATATTTGTCTCTCTCCCGGTCTCTCTGCTCCAATGAAGTCCAAGATACGATGAGATCTTAGGATCGGAATTCCCACCATTTCGTAGGGTTCTTTTGGAATTAGCACAGTTGGGATGAATATATATAAGAGGGCAGGAAACAAAGAAATGAAAAATCATTCCAATGCGTCCCTTGGTTTGGAAGTTGAACTAATATATATCAACCATCTACTTTTTTTTCTTCTTTTTTTTTTCCAAACATGCAGTAAGTGGTCATTAATTAGGGAGCTTTCTTCATTCTTCATGAATCATGACAAACTCTTTCGCTTTGGACCTTATTATTTGAGTAGTAAAAATTTTCAACATAAACATTGCCTAAGCTCGATAGCGATCTCCCTAGGTAACAATTTTCACCAATTTTTGGGGAAGATCACTAAACAACCCCATCTGCAAAACCAACCTGTATTTTTTTTTATCATTGGGAGGGTCATGAGGATAAACCATGTAGTATATATAAAATTGAGAATATGTATATCAAGGTTTTAAAGGGTGAAAGGTAGAGACAAGGCGATGCATGCATAGGACCCAGTATTTTGGGGCTTAAGTCTCCTACAGTCTCAAGTATTCATATGTGTTTATGTATGTATGCCATTAAGACACTTTTTGCCACTATAAAAGTTATTACATATCCAGGATACACATTTAATAAGATTAATAGGTCCAGTAAGTAGAATTATTGGATATATAACATTTATCTTTTTATGTTTGCTCATGAATAATTTATATAAATACACATTAAAATCTTTCAACATGCAATATTTTTGTACATCTTGGAATATTATATATTTCTCTACATGATAGTTAAGGATCGAAGTACCTTATAGCAATAAAGGATCAAAGTGTTGGCCGGTATCGAATATTGTATTGGACAACTCAAATATAGATACGGATATGAATGTCTTAAAAAATGCATATATACAAATGAAAAATATGAAAACGCTTGGACATGCTACAAAAATCCATACAAATTCTATAAATACATTAATAACAACAAATTTAAAGTCAAATAGCCAAAAATAATGTATAAATGCATAAAATATATGTATACTTTAATGGTGTATATATGAAAAAATATATTCCAAGTAATATAGCAGGTATAGATATCATACAATTTGATTGATAATGTATCAATCTAGAGACCAAGACACAAAACATATGCATCTATTATATTTTAATTATTATATCAATTATTTTTTATTTTACTATTTTTACTTTTTTACATTAACAAAAAAAAGTCAACCAAATATTAAATTCTCACAGGTAAATTAAAACATCAATTAGTGATTTATAAAAATATGTAATCTCAACTTAAAATATGCCGAATCTATTAAAATTTCTAAAATACATATCATATGCAAATTCGTAACTTTTTATTACTAAAATAATTATTCTATTATTAATTTTTTTATTCCTATAATTTTCCTGAAATCAAAATTCATTTTATAAATGTAGATTAGTATATTTTATAGATTTAATTTAATATTATATTCTCAAATATTTTGTTATTTAATGTAAATTAAAATATTAATTATAAATTTAAAAAAAGTATATATAAAAATTTAAGATACATATGAAAATTTATAAATTTTAAGTAATAAAATGATTTTTTTACTATTAATATTTTATTTGTATAGGTTTCTTGATATTAAAATCATCTTTTGATTTTAGTGTGAATTTGATAGACTATTTATTCTTTAATTTATAAATTTCAAGGCATGAATTATCAAGGAGTTACAGTTGAATTATGAAACTTGACATAACAATATTTCTTTAAAGCTGTTTTCTGTTTGATAAAAAATAAAAGAGAAGTATAAAGTTGAGAGGAAGGTACCAACTGCAGGTTCAGTTGATGATAAAAGAGAGAGAGAGAGAGAGAGAACAACTGGTACTTTATTGACCTCATTAGTGTTTGGACGAGACTGTAGGGATCCCATACCATAAGTTTGAAATGAGTGAAAACTTAGGCTGTTCACATGTCTCTCTCTCTCTCTGTGTGTTTGGTACACCACTCATCCAGCAATTCATTTGGCATTACTTTTACCACTTACAACTTACAATTAGTCTGTGTATGAATTAACGTGCCACAGGGGAGTGCTAGGTTGTCAATTTTTTCGAATGTAACGTAGCATCGTTTATGTTTTGCAGAAAAACTTTGACTGTCCATGTTTGACTGTCAATAGAAGAATCTGGATTTCCTTCTCACACCCACTTAGGGTCCATTTGGTTCACAGTCAAAATTCGAATCAGAATAACAAATCTCATGGAATTAGAATCAGAAGCACCTTTGCATCCACCTGTTTGGTTCAGACAAAAATGGGAACTGGATTCCAGCTATTTGGTTCATCTAGAATATAAACTAAATAATGAAAAAAAAATAAAGCAATAACTAAAATAAAAATTGATCATACCTTGAACAATGTTGTTCTTAATGGTTGCAAAGACGAGACTCTGTCGCACTCGAAAGTGCTGGTCTAGTCAGTTGCAGCACAAAACGGGGGAGGAAGGAAAATAAGAGGTAGAGAAGAAGAAGAAGAAGAATGAAAAAGAGAGAGAATCACTGCCTGATCATCACCGGTCAATTACCTCACCGAAGTTCGATTCTTTAGCTGTTGTTGGAGGGGGAACCAATAAATTAAGATGGAGGGAGGGTTGGAGTGAACAAAGAGAAATAAGGTTTGGGGGATTTTTAGCAAATTGTCAAAAGGGGCAGAATGGTCATTCCTTCAAATAGGAAAATGATATTATACCATGAATGGGAATCAGAAGTCCATTCTATTCAATCAATTAGATGGGCCATTTCAATTCTAAACCTCTATTCCTGTGAACCAAAAAATGAAAGAAGGGTAGGATCCATCAAATGGACGCCATAAAGGTTGCGGAATGGGTGGGCGAATTTCAAAAATTTCCTACCTTCTCCCAACTGGGAATCATATTCCCTAAATTTAGAATACAGTATTCAAGGATCCTACTTAAACCATAATCAAACCAGATCTGTACCAAAAGATAAATGGGAGGAATATACCTGATCCGGAGAAGCAGTATCTCCCAAAGTTGGTGTTCACGCCCAAAGAATGCTCCAAGATCCGTTCCTGCTGAAGATGACACAGCTGTGAATGGAACAGAACCAGCAGGGTGCGTCCTACACACTGGATCCTTCACAAGAATCCTCTGGAAGTACTAAACACTGAATCCTTTTCAGTCCTTCTTGCAAGACTGATGTCAAGAACAGATTTCTTGACTTTCTTCTCTGCAAAGATCTAATCTTGCAAAGGCAGATGGCGGCGGCAGGAGGAGATTTCCAAAACAAAAGGCTGAACTGTTTTCTGTTTTTCTGGAGAGTATGAATCAGATCAGATCTGAATTCGCAGGAGGTATCCTATACCTCTTCAAGGTGGTTCGAAATTTCCTCCTTTCTTCTTGATTAAGAAACCTCCTTTTTAGGAGTTATCCCAATCCAAATCAGTATTTGGATAGGGGATAATCTTAATCCTTTTGCAGATAGAGTTAGCTTACTCCTGATCTTATCAGGAGGTTACCAGATTCAAATCTAATTTGAATTTGGTCTCTAAGAGTGGATAAGGCTAAAGGCCCAATCCTTTTACTAACTTTAATCTCAAATTCGCCCCATGGATGGGTGATCATATCAGCCCACCTCGAAATGGGCTTTTGGCCCATTAAGTGTTCAATGTCTAATTACTTTCCAATCTGTTGCCCAGTTGGGCTTCTTTGTATGGCGTGTGACCCAAGCATTGATCTACACACCAGCCACATGGGTTCGGCCCAGCCTTTAATACAAGGCCCAGCCGAATTCACTAAAAAACTCAATTAACCCCTTGAGTTCATCATATGGACCCTATGGGCCCAACACTTACATTAAGTGGTCCCTGGGCCAAGCCATCTTATAAAAACCCAGGGACTGTGGGCAGGTGCAAGATTAGCCCATCAGGTATTATCCTCAATGGTCTTACACTTAACCTCTCAGCCCTTAATGATCAAGCACTGCCCGACAAGAGAGGACCTCTCCCTCGGCTGCAAGGAACAGTGCCGCACTCTCCTCTCACATGGATCCCGGGAATTAAAACCATTTGCAAACAATTCGAAACCGTACATATATATATAAATATATTAATTTTGCAAAACAAAATTCCAACGATTGAAATCAATTGCCGGCAGTTTGGTTTCCATCAGAGAGAGCGCATTCCCGATCATTACCCTTTGTCCGACAAAGTGGCTGATTCTGTCACTATGATCACCCACTCAGATGAATTCTCAAACTGCCCCAACATACCCAGGTTTTGATCCCCACTAAGGATCTCACTGAATGGCATATCAAAGGCAGCCTGATCCAACACCTAGTGAAATGTCATAATCGAGTCTAGGGGTCAGGTGTAACTTTCCAGTTTTGCCCATCTATCTCCAAGGTCCAGGGCAATACTGGAAATCTGGTCCGGTTCAAGGATTCAAGTAATCCCATACTGCATGTGCCTCGGGTCTTACCCTGATGGCTGAGACAGGCCATCCCAACACTTGGTGGCACACCAGTATCAGCCTTGGCAGAATAAATCTCCCCAGACTTATCCAACAGCTGTGAACATTTAAAACTAACATGAGTCTCTATAAATGTCCAGTTTTAGGGTTTTACACAGAATTAAACCAAACAACATGAATCAAACATGCACTTTATTTATTTCCACTAAATAACAAAAGTACATCAAATCAAATTGAAGCTAAGGGCATACAAAACTGTCTAACAAATAAACCCTTATTACTGGCAATTAACCATGTGTGAAAGTGTGCTTTACTGGGGTATTGAATTACTCTCTATTCTCCAAACAAGTTGGTGAAACTCCATGGCCATATTGCTTCTTTTTTGTCTAAAGTTAGAATAAACAGCTATTCTATGCAAATAAGCATGCTTAATTACCTTCAAAATGTGAGGTTTCTGGCTTCCTGGTGCCAGAAATTAGAATTGCTCGATCTCATTATCAGAAGTAAATAAGGATTTGTAAAATTAACAAGCACCTGAATGATGATGACTTTATAGATCGGCAGTACATTAGGTAGCTACCTCATTGAGATATATAGCTCCTTTGTGGACTATATTTTTTCCAATTAATTATTTGTGGCTAATCTTTCTTGTGGAGTATCAAGTGTCTCTCCAGGCCAGTGAGGAGAGAATCTTCCATTGGTCCAATTATATCATGCCAATTCATTCAGTTGTGGTTTGACATTAATCCTTTAATGACGAGTTGGCATTATACCATTAGGCCGGTAGAGGATCCTCTCCTCACTAAAGAATTCCAACCTTTTACTATTTTTATGCTATTTCACCCCACCTGATAAAATGAAAATATATATGTATGGACCATATCGTAGGCCCAACCTGAACTAAATAGTGGCATGCATGATTTGGCTCGGGCTTTGGTAGGGCTTAAGTTGATCACCCGGATTGTTAAAAGGGATCCTAAACCTATTTAAACCATCAGATAGGAATATTTTGTCTGTTTATGTGATACAGCTCGGCTGATACCTAGTCAGGCCCATAAAGCCCAAGCCCAGAATGACCAGACCAGTTATTCGAGTGTATGATATATCAAGGTTAAGTCTAAAGCCCTATTTGGTTAGTGGGAATACATGTCTGGAATCAGAATTGGAATGGGTTATTTTAATTCTAACTGTTTGGTTGGGTGGAATAAGAATTCATTTCTCATTTATATTAGAATGACATTCTCCTATTTAAGGGAGTGGCCATTTTTTGTCGCTTTCTTAGGAATGAAATCCCATTCCTTCTTATTCTAATTCTCATTCTCATTCTCATTCTTGTCTGAACCAAATAGATTATAGGAATTGATAAGGGTGTATTTGGCCCTCCAGTAGCATTGTGACACGTGGCATCTCGGAACAACTGAGTGACACCCAGAACCACTTAGACAACAACTTACCTTAAGCAAGATGCTGGCGACCTCAACCACAATTCAGGTCGGCTAGAAGCACATCGTCCAAGGCCAACCTGTAGCACCTCATCACTGGCCAAAGTGACCTCGACGCAAGGAGCGACCTCCCTCGAGGGCATGCTGGCCTAGCTGAGGTCCAAGTGGCAACCTGCGAGACGTGCTCACCGACAAATTCGGCATGCATGTCCCAACACTCCCACGATCCTTGGAAGTTGGCCCACGTACAGAACGTTCTGGAGGATGGTCAACATGCATGGCAGTTGCTTCCGAGAATCTCGGACCACTTAGACGACCTCTCTGAAATCTCGGATGCGATGCGTGAAGCCTACGCTAAACAATGCCTATATAAAGGCACCAACCCCAGTGACATAGGGGGGCAAGTAAGCATATTCTAGCTCTCATACTTTATGATTTTTAGCTCGCAATCTACTATGAGAATACTGACTTAAGCATTGAAGCGACCTCATCGGGTAAGCCACCCTAGGTCCTTTGACATTGATTCCTTATAGGTCTCTAAAGAACTACGAATCTCAACAATCAATCCAACTCGGCCCTCTGATCAACTCAGCACATAATATGCAGCTCGGCCCTCTGGTCAGTTCAACACCTAATATGCAGCTCGACCCTCTGGTCAGTTCGGCACATAATATGCAGCTCGGCCCTCCAGTCAACTTTGCACCTAGTCTACCCCCAACTCGACCTGGTCAACTTGGCACCTAGTCCACTCCCAACTCGGCCTGGTCAGCTCGGCATCTCGGTCCTCACCCAACAAAATTCTCCACTTTGACCTCTGAGTCATTGGCCACCTGGAAGCAGACCGAATGATGTGATACTTAGCCAAAAATTGATTCAACAATTGGCACTGTCTGTGGGATATGCTACAAAAAACTAAGTTCTCATCTTCTGAAAGGCTAAGTCCTCTTCTTCCAGAAAACTAAGTTCTCACCTTTTAGAAACTAAAGCTCTCACTTTCTAGTTTCCATTTTCTATGAATTCAAAGACTAAGCATGAAGTTGATGGCCAACAGACTAAGCAGCTCTGCCGACTTTATTTCAACCCGGATAATGCCTCATCAGTCCTCTTTGCAAGGTACCCTCTACAAGATGAGCTCTTCGTGGCTTCCGCGGGAGTTGGCGGCCAACAGACTGCATGGACACCCTTGCCAGTCGAGCCTTCCAAGGCTCCCGTGCGAGCTGGTAACTTAAAGCCAGTAGTGTTGCCCCCGTTAGTCGAGCTTCTAGTAGCTTCTTATGGGAGTTGGTGACCGGCCTCACTAACGAGGCTAATGCAGTGTAGCCATAGCTCTAAGGTGCCGAGCTGGTAAAAGACCTCGGCACCACATAAGACACTGTCGCCTCTTCGGCATGGGCAAAATCAAGAGTAAGGAGAGTGGACTGCGAGTCGCTCCCAAAGCCTAAGGGCTAAGGTGTCGAGTTGATAAAAGACCTCAACACCACATGAGACCCAGTCGCTTCTTTTGCATGGGAGAAATATAAAGCAGTTCAAATTCAGCACGAGAAAACAAAGGAAAGACTAATTCACTCTCAACACCATGATGGATGCAAACTTGATTTCTTCACAGCCGACCTCCACCCCGGTTGCAAGCTCTGCATCAAACTCACTGGCTAGGGCCAGCTCGAAGGATGCTGCAATGAAGTCTACCTAGGTGGAGCGACCAGATAAAGCAATCACACAGAACCCCCTCTTAAGGAAGGCATGATGAGCTTCACTCTTGAGGTACTTAGCCGGATCGCAGAACCTCTTGATGGTCACATCCCTAATAAGGTAGATGTCCTCGGGGTACCTGCTACACCCCTCCTCGAGTAGATGAATTCGCTCTCGTGCCTCGAAAATAAAGATGGAGAGGTCCTGCACAAGGCTGCAAACACTTGGACTCTTCCGACCTGAGAAGCAAAGTGGATCGACGCTTACAAGCTCATCGAATTAGTCATTTCTGACCAAAAGGAGCAATCTACCCCCTTCGTCGAGCTACTTTCAGCTATGGAGTGGGGGGCAATTGATGAGGGAGAATTTGGCCCTCCAATGTCATTGTGACACGTGGCATCTCGGAACAACTGGGTGACACCCGAAAACACTTAGGCAACAACTTACCTTAGCCAAGATGATGGCGACCTGGCGACCTCAACCACAATTTAGGCCAGCTAGAAGCATCTCGTCCAGGGCTAACCTACAGCACCTCATCACTGGCTGAAGTGACCTTGACACAAGAGCGACCTCCCTCGAGGGCGTGCTAGCCTGACTGAGATCCAGGTGGCGACCTACGAGACGTGCTTGCCGACAAATTCAGCATGCATGTCCCAACACTCCCACGATCCTTGGAAGCTGGCCCATGTACTGAACATTCCGGAGGATGGTCAACGCACTTGGCGGTTGCCTCCGGGAATCTCGGACCACTTGGACGACCTCTCGAAAATCTCGGATGCAGTGCGTGAAGCCCACGCTAAACAATGCCTATATAAAGGCACCAACCCCAGTGACATAGGGGGGGGGGCAAGTAAGCTTATTCTAGCTCTCATACTTTACGATTTTTAGCTCGCTGTCTACTATGAGAATACTGACTTAAGCATCGGAGTGACCTCATCGGGTTAGCCACCCCGGGTCCTCTGACATTGATTCCTTGCAGGTCTCTAAAGAACTATGAAGCTCAACAATCAATCCAGCTCAGCCCTTTGGTCAGCTTGACTCATAATATGCAGCTCGGCCCTCTGGTCAGTTTGGCACCTAATATGTAGCTCGGCCCTCAGGTCAGTTCGGCACATAATATGCAGCTTGGCCCTCTAGTCAACTCAGCACCTAACCTACCACTAGTTCGGCCTAGTCAGCTCGGAACCTAGTCCACTCCCAACTTGGCCTAGTCAGCTCGGCATACAGATCCTCACCCAACAAAATTCTCCACTTCGACTTCTGAGTCATCGACCACTTGGAAGAAGACCGAATGACGAGGTACTTAGCCAAAAATTGATTCAACATGAATGAACGGAATGAACCATTCTAATTCCTATTCCAACCACAAACTAAATGGACTTTAAGAAGTAAACAAAATTCTAATGAAAAAAAAATTGAACCAACCCAAACCCAATACGAAGAGATGAGGTCAAGGTTGATTTCGACCTGATCTGACCTAGCCTACCCAATAAATATTTATACTACTGGGTGCTCTATTGTAACTAAACAAGGTCGGTGGCATAAGGAGAACAACGGTCCATATTTTGAAGCCTAATATAAGGTGTTACGTATCGGCCGATACATATCATTCTGGGACCTTTCCGATACACTCCTACAGTGGATGTATCGGAGGTTTGACCGGTTCAGGGGATGGAGGGATCGTAGACCGACTCCCCTTAATCAGTTTTGAAAAAAAAATTAAAAAAAAATATCAAAATACCCAATATACCCCTATCGGCATATGAGGCGTATCGATATTTTGAACCTTGGCCTAGTAATGATCCCTAATTTTATTTCATTTATTGGTGAAAAAAGAAAAAACCACTACAAAGTACAAACACGTAGGAGTCACCCCCTAAATGTGATAAATGTGTTAGTATATAACCGATAAAAACTGCCCACGTCAGAAGGATTCAAAAAAGAATTGTTTTTCCAAGTTGCAAAGAAACTGTCCGACGAGTTATGAACACAGCCCCGGAGACGAGTTTAATTTACACCAGTTTTCTAGTCAAAACCCAAAAATTCAAGTCTTACCCATGCAAAATCTCAAATTGGGTCAGTTTAGGATCGGATCAGGTCCATCCAACTTGCATCTAGCAAGTCCAGACAATTAATCCAATCATTTCCATTTTCTGCCGATTGCCAAACAAGCAAATTCATTCCAACAGATCGAAGAATGACACCGAATGTCACTTGATCTTGCAAGGCTCAACCTCAGATATTCACTCCATGGTGCACTGCACCTTTGCTCTAAAATCTTCACCCAATTCTGCCCCCATCTTGAATCTTTCTCGGAAACCTTGCGTTAGGCTAGCTCAGGGTCATGAACTCATGAACTCATGAACTCATGATGCTCCTACTCCTAGTGTATTAAGGTCAGGTCACGCTTCCAGCTTCCTCATGCTCAGGCACGGCCCATCTCAACTTAATTAATTTAGGCCCATTCTTTGGGTTTAATCAGGCCCAAAACCTGAAAACTTATACTGCCCATGAGTGATAAGTCGAGGCCAAAACAAAAATTGTGTCGTGTGGCAATTTGTATGACGCCGGAGGCTATCATATCAAAACAACTTTGACCAATCAGAATGAATACCACTTCCATGATACCGGTTATCAGTTTTTTTTTCAGGCATAATGTCGTCCAACTTCAAGGTATCATAGTGGAACTACATTAATGAAACAACCTACTTTACTTCCTCTTTTAGTCATGAAACAAACCGTTAATTCTTCCAAATCGTACCTTCAATATCTTCATTACATGTAATGAAACAACCTAGTTGGCTAAGTAATGAAGAGCCTAATTAACTTTAATTCTTGATCTGACCCACCAGCTCTAATTGAGTATTCTCACTTAAATTATAACTTGGGTCGGCCAATTTCCAAGCAGATAAGTTGACCTGCGACTTGACCATTTGGTCCATCCCAATTTTTGACATGAACACCTACCCAAAGGTCATAAGCCACTGAACATACTTGCTCAACCCTCAAGTTCTTAACCAAGTTCAATATGGGTAGCATTTTGCATGTTGTTGTCTGGTATGTTTTAAGGTATTGGGATCTAAGATGTTGAGATTAAGGCTACGTTTGGTTTGAAGGAAAAGGTAGAGAAAGGGGGGAAAAGATGGGGAAACCTATACAAGCTTTATAAAAGTTTTCCTACTTTTTTCCTTCAAACCAAATACAGCCTAAGAGTGCAGGTTGGGTAGGCCTAACCTAACCTTGGGTTTTTGAGTTACGGGTTAGGTTTGGACCCTAAAACGGGGGCCTGACTTAAACTAGGGTTAGGCTTCTTTGAGCCTCTGGGTAGTCCGAGTCCAACCCTAGCCCGACCAAACATAACCTGAGCCCACCTAAACAAATACAACTACCTAATCTAAGTTTGGATTTTTTACTTACGGGTTAGGTTTGGACCCTAAAACTGGGGCCTGACTTAAACTAGGGTTAGTTTTCGTTGAGCCTCTCGGTAGGTAGTCCGAGTCCAATCCTAGCCCGATCAAACATAACCTGAGCCCACCCAAACAAATGCACATACATGCTATACACAACCATCTTTTTAAATTATATATACATTACGTATATATAATATGTATATATATTTGTAAATGAAATTTGTATATATTTTTAATTAATTATACTCTGAAATGTATAACTGATGACCATATAAAAATGTATTTATAAATTATTTCAAACATGACCAACCCATCCAATCCAATTAAACTCAGCCTGATCCAACCTGAGTTGTGTTGGGTTAAGCTTGGATTGGGCCTGGGTTAATAATCTTGGGTTGGATTGGACTAGATTTGCATCTTTTGGGTTAGGCTTGGATTGACCTTTAACCTGACCCAATTCACCCAAATTCCACCCCTAATTGAGATGTACTGAAGTAACCAATGCCAAATAAAATCAAGCCAGTATGGTGTGATTGGGAATATGAATAACTAAGTTATATATAACATTTGAATTTAATTTTGCCACCAAAATTAAGATTAATATCCATTTTATATAATATAGATTAACTTAAGACTTTGCCATGTAAAACAAGTTCGCACTAGTAGAATGGTATCGTGGAACTAGATGACAATCAAACGTATAAACAGTACTGAACGCCACCCTTACATGGTCTACGCCTACAGAGCCCCTGGTCTGTAAAGGCACCTGATGAGGGCAGATTTGGCCCTCCAGTGAAATTGTGACACATGGCACCTCATGACAACTAGGTAAACACCCAACCAACAAACGTATGAAGTTGGTGACCCACCTGGGCACCAGTCTAGCTGGCCTGGCGCGCAGGCCGCGCGCCTACCCAACCTGCGCGACCTGCGTGCGCGCGCACAACCTGCGCGCGGCTTGGCGCGCAGCCTGGCACGCTGCCTGCACGAACTGCGCGCGACCTGGCGCGCGGCCTGGCACGCGGCCTGCGCGAACTGCGCGCGGCCTGTGCGACCTGGCCGACCTGGACCAGCCCAAACCATTTATCACCATCATTATCAGCAGATTCATATGTCATTCAAGCCTTATTCCAACTTTATGGGTTGGCAAGACCGACATTCCATTCTATTTAACAAAACCATGAGCTCATGCCCTTAAGTTCCACTTGATTTAGGTGGCCACGTGGCTATTTTTAAACAATAATACAAAATGGTTCTTGATCAGATAAATTGATTGCGAACTATGATGAGTATTTTAATAAAATTCAAATTATATAGTAGATTTTAGTAAATAGACTAGTCAGAAACTGTGTGGTGCACGTGATTTTTTTAATTGAATTGCAAATTAGAGTTAATGGGCTTTCAAAGAGCCCTAAATACTTATAAACATTTTACCACAAAATTTCATCACAGATATCCCTCATTTAACCCTTCATCACACTATGATTTTAATTTGGGCTATCTCATTGGCCAAAATATTCATTTCTAAAATGTCCTTAATCGTACCATTTATAGACCAATCAAACCCCATCAAATGATCTAAGAGACCAATACCTCTGGAAACCCTATTATCAGCACTTGATTTTTGCTCAATTCGTCGTCAAAACCCTAATTTACCCCAAACATTCAGACTATTCTGGTCCTTTCAGAGTACCTAAAAATCCCTTCATTTATTCTTTTATCAAACCAAAACCTCTTTTGAACCTTATCGTTAGCTTGAAGTGCCCACAATTCAAATCTCCTTGATCCTAACACCTCTAAATCAATTAGCCCATACAATTGAACCCTAGACACACAAAAAACATCTAGCCATAAATTTTCTACCTAAAATTCCCTCATTTACCTTACCATTGAACAAATATTCCAGTCTGAATGCACTCGTTGACCCAAATTTCCTTGATTCTGGCCCTACAAAATCAATCAAATGTTTCCATAAGATCCTAGACACTCTAAAAACTCTACCCACAAAAAAACAGCCCAAAATACCTTTGTTTGTCCCTCCATTACACCAAGATTCTATTTCAAAGCTTCGCATTGACCGAATCAAATACTTTCTGAATCTACCCGATTTTGGCATAAATGGGCCAATCTAACCCTACCAATCAACTCATATTGCTCAAAAACACCACATTTCCAAATTTAAACAAAAAAAGAATCCCTCATTTTCTCATCTAGCACGCCAAGATTCTATTTCAAAGTTAATAAATAAACTGAATAACTACCCCTCTAGATCTACCTAATCTGAGCCTATTTAGAACAATCTGACCCCACCAATTGATTTAAA